>NW_010126515.1:0-44587 GCF_000699245.1 Pterocles gutturalis
AGTTTGCCCAGCAGATCCCTGTTTAACCCCCAGCTGAAACTCCAGATCCTCCTTTGACAGCGAGAACAAGCTTTTGCCCATAAATGTTATGACCTGTCGTTCTGCCTTACCTATTGCAGCACCAAGAGAGGTCATTTTCAGTGGCAGAACTACAAGCATTTAGGACTTGGAAAACAATTATTAATAATCGCTGCCCAATAAGTTTGCAAATACTTACAGGGAGAAGAAAATTGTCACAAATATTAGAAAAGGCAATTTGAATGACTAGGAGTTTGGCATCAGGGCTCACTGACAATGTTCTTTTAAAGACCAGGACAAGCAAGTTTTGGGCAGGTTTTTTTTTTTTTTGAGTATTTTGCATGGTTTAAAAAAGATTTTCTGTGAACAGAATTAAGTAACAAAGAAAAAAAATACCTTATTTTGCTAAATCCTTAGATATTACCAAAATTACAGCAAAACAGTTAAAACCGTCATCTTGCCTGACATATCTGCAACACAGTGAACATTATTCAAACCCTCTCCCCCTTTTATTTAAAAGTGAAACGTGGTAACACTGACGTATTTACTCATCTTTTTTTAAATCCATAACCATAAATCCCTATCAGGATTTTCTCAATAGCAAATACATTTTTGAAGCATACAGAAATTATGAGTATGTACCCACACGTAGTAGAGCACCTACATATCTGGACCCACAAACACAAGCACTCCTTGTGCACCGATGGGAAGTCCCAGATCAGTGTCCATCGACTCCCTCTACTGGCAAGAGTCGCCACTTTCCTCTTCCAAAAAAACCCTGCATTTTTGCTGGCTTTATAACTTTTGACCAAACCTACAAAATGACAGCCTTAGTCTTGTTAGGCCACTTTGAAAAGCAGGGCAGGGAAGACATAAAAGCAGAAAGTCACTCCAAAAGGCTATCCAGAACCGCAGCAAACTGAGCCAAATCTTACTCAGTGCTTGTGACCAGCCGCTTTGCAATACACGTTTGCCACAAAGATAACTTAGAACCTAAGCAGCTTCATAGCAAATTCCCGATAAGCCTCAAATAAGTGTCCAGTATTCATCTGAATTGCACTTTGCACAGTAATGTTCATGGAAATTAAACTATTTGCTCTTCGCTCCATGCAAACTTTCAGATTCTCTTATTAAAGCCAGCCTTAAATAAATAATGCAAGATTTCATTTAAAATATTTATGGAATTCTCTAAAAAAGAAAACCACTACATGCATTTTATTTTGAAAGGTGAGAGGCTGGCTATGCATGAGTGAGCCTGAAGAGCTGCAAAGCTGCTGCACCCTTACCATCTGCCTGCCTTTACTTTGGATGAAAGACACCAGCCGAGATCACCCGAGAGAGATGACCAGCCTGCTCTGTATTTGGCTAAATGAATTAGAGACAGGCCCGTTACTTCCTCTGTCTTCACTCTAACAAAAAAAAATCTTGCAACCTGCCTCTCATTTCAAACTTGTGAATTGTTGATCTATGGATTTGGGTTTTGGTTTTTTGCGGGGTTTTTTTGTGGCTGACACAACAATTCATGGAAACATCATATTACTCTAAAATAACACTCTCATTACTTCCATAAATGTAAACATCAAATAAAACCCCATTATAGACAAATTTAGAAAAATTTGGGGAGGTAAGCTGAACAAGCGTGTTACAGGCATAAAAGCCTCTTTTAATATTTTCCATCCCCTCTCATCCTCAGCACTCGGCCACTAGCACCATGAATGAAGCACAGCCCACGGGAAAGCAGAGACCTGGTCACTGAGGTGCCCTGCCAGGGTCTCCAGCGACACAACCACACCCCATTATGCCAACAGTACTACAGGGAAAGTGGCACAAACAGCAGTCAGAAAACAGAAAGGACAGGGACCCTTCAGAGGAGACTCCTACAAACTACTGCTGTCCGAGGGGGAGCCCCACAACCCCGAGCCCCCTTATCAAACCCATGCAGCACCCAGCTGCTACGAGATACATGTATGAAAAAAAGAGGATCCCATAAGTTTCTCAAGCAAAAATAAATCAAACTTCCACAGTCTAAAGACTGCAGCCTCCTTAAACTTCAAACAAGGTGTGGGTGGGCCAGAAAAGCTGTTTGTGCATGTGTGGGAATGTAAACATGTGATGTCTTCTTGTAGAGAGGTGCTCCCACAAGCGTGACCATTAAACCAGATTTCCAAAGACATGTCATCCGGGGGTCTGAGAGTTGTAACAATTCACCAACTGAAGGCATTGCAAAGTACGTCAAGCAGAGCAACATCTTGCTTTATCCCAACAGGTTGTGTGTGTTGGCTTCACTGTATGAGGATGGCCAACAACCATGTCTGAAAACACACAGACTGGCTGAGTGCCCGAGACCTGGCGAAAAACCAAATCCTTCAGCTATCTGGCATCACCACCAAAATACCACGTCTAGAAGCATTCCACTCCCTACCAGGGGCACAAGCCTCTCTTAAACAGATGTTGAGTTGGGACCATGACTACAACTTCACAGCTACGTGTGTGCTGCCATGCTGCTGGGACAAACCCCCCATCCCAAAAGGCTTTTATTCAAAGTTAAGAGAAAATTACAGAGCTCCTTTCCTCCTTTTCACTCTGGGCTTTCACGATAGCACTAAGTAGCATATCTAGGTCTCTACATACTTCTTTTGGGTTTTGAGGATGTAGTGGGATATTTCACTTTTGGAGGGAGGACAGAAAATTATCTTTTCAAGTAAAAAGAAACTCTGTGTAATCATAGGAGTCCAGGAGCTGGACCCATTTAAGAGAGTCCTACAAGACTCAACATATTATAAGATATATTTTGAGGCAACAACAGAGATACATAGGAACATCATAATTAAAATTATAAAGAAATAGCTTTAATGGCTATTTTCAGTAATTATTTTAAAGCTCTCTCTGTTTCCCAAAATATTTTCCCCAAAAAATATTTTATATGCCGAAGTAATTAAATGGTTGACAACTCCACAACCCTCTAGTATGATCACAAACACACAACGAACTACTAATTCCACAATGTTTATATCATGTCCCTCATACCTGAATGGACATTCATCTGTACGCTTTGTGATCTGCACACACAGCGAAAATGGTATCCAGATGTAAATATTATCAACTTATTCAGATCATGAGCCTAACACTACAACCACCATTTTAATAATCATAAAAACATTGTCTTGGGTTTTTTGCTTGGTTGCTACTTTAGTTACAGAAATACACAATTTTATTGAAACTCTCTGAACACTGTGTGCTTCTTCATAAAGGCCTTTATCAGAAAAATCAGAAAAGAACTGCATTTTATACAATGCCTGCTATCCCAGAAGTCTTTATATATAAAATAAAAAGCTGAAGTGCTGGCATGATGATTATTTAGTCAAACATGGCACTCATGCATTATCAATAATGGCTTCTACAGGCATGAACCTGCTTTTTTGACAGAAAGGGAGTATTGGCCACAATGCTGAGGTTATTTTCAAATTTCTTTCAGAAAGTACAAAGGACTCCTGAATTTCTACACAGACAGATGCTACAAGTGAGTAAGGGAAACTCTGATTTATCATAACCAAAATACGGTTCTGCTCACAGAAAGCATGGCTGTAATACTTCATTACAGCCACAGCAATAGGCTAACAACCTGAATTGTCTTAAAATCCTTAAAAGGGATTTTAAAACACATTGTAAGGCGACTTGTATAATGGAAGGGAATTCCTAAGATACACCAAGGTAACTGCATGCAAGTTTTGCACTGATACAGGTTAAAAGCTGAAGATACAGAGGAGCAAAATACATTTCTTAAATTCTGTAGGCAGAGGGCAGCATGCTCCAGCCATCAGCACTGTATCAGTCCCGCGTGCAGTTTTAATTAACATCTCACTCTCACGAAGAGAACATCTTTGTGTAATGGTGACTCTGAAACCTGAGGATACTTAAATCATTCAAAAAAGGAAGCTGACTACATATATGTTTATGATTTCAAAAATGTACTTTTTATTACAGATGGCATCTCTGTGCAACATAAAATAATTTTGGTTGTGGTCCTAGTAAATGTTAATCTTCTCACATGAATAAAAACTCTACATCAAAACGTCACTGCAGCTTTGCGGAAGGAACACATAGGAGTGATGAAAACCAAAGTGCGGGGAAAACAGAACATGCATTATAAATGACAACTTGTTTCATCAAGATCAGCCATCTTTTAAATCCAAGAAATACAGTGCTAAAATGATTCATGTTTGTGGAACTGAACAAGTCTGAAGAATTTAATCTTAAGTAGAAAATTTTTGTAATTGACTCTATAAACCTGTCTGCAAGAGTTCGACGTTTACATATAATGATAATGCATATTACGCAGTAATTACCATGGATTTTTTTTTAATTATAACTGATAATACAAATAAATCCTGTGTTCCTAATTGAAGAATGTAATTAAGTCTGAGTAGTTCGGGGGAAAGAGAAGAGATGCAAATCTTGATTTTAAAACCAGGAGAATGGCACACTATACCAAAATTCCCTTCTTCTTTCTATTCGTGTCAAAGAACAGAAGAAATCCATCCTCTCTAATAAAATTATTAACCCTGCTTTGCCCTTTTTACTAAGGATACAAAGCAATTTCTCACACAGCTTTATAAGGATTTGAAAATTCCACTTGCTCAAAAAGAAGATAAACCATTTATATTTTGACACATCAGCACTGTGAAACCTCCGCGGGCTCTGTGAGCATCCCCAGGCAAAGGGAGGATTGTAAGTGAATAGAGAAAGGCAATCTGGGGACTGGGAACAGAGCTGAGTCTGAAGGTGGAGGTGAGATCATCTGAGATCCAAGAAACATCCCTAATTTAGGTTTAATTCAAGGCGGTAAACTGTTAAGCAGAAACTTTTCTAGGTTACATTATTAATTAAAAAACACACAGAGCAAAAGCTGTCACCTTTCACAGGTATGCAAGGACTAGCCCTGAAAGCAACACTTGTAGACTACAACTGAGAGTCTAAGTCCAAGTGTAAATTTAAGAGATGATGATATGAAATAGTGATTAAAAGCAAACTCAACAAACACGTCAAGACAATCCCTGGCATGTAGCCAATTTGACTACAAGGACTTGAAAGTAGTTCACTTATCTTTTCAAACAGATAGTTATATACAGAAGAAACTCTGGCATTAAAAAAAAAAAAAAAGCTGTGCAAGGGCAGCACACAGTGAACTTTCAACATTTCAGGCCAGGCTGTTCCCTGTGGGACTGACTAAACCTGACAGTCCATCAGCTTGACCTTCCCTGCGCAAGCACTCCCCAGGAACTGGAGTTTGAAAGTTCAAGGTTTACATTTCATATCTGCTGGTACTGGAACAGCCCCAGGAGGAAAAGTTGAGCATCTCTGCCAAGACTCCACTGAGGTGGGCTCATGGCCCCAGCCTCGCCCCAGGGAATGCAGAGAAAGCCAAAGGTGATCACACCAAAATCACTCGCCTTCAAAGCATACTAATACATCCTCTGGAGAAGCAGAGCAGCAGCAGACTGTCTGCCTGGCAGAAGACAGAAGGAGACTTCTAAGGGAAGAATTTCCATGGAAGTCTCACCTTTAAGATTAAATGACAGCAGTCCTATACCACCAAGACCTTCACCAGGACCTCTGCTTGACTTGGCTCCTTCTGCATCAAAGAATCATGAGAAATCCCATAACACAAAGTATTCTCTCAGTACAGTGGATGGCTCTCATCTACACCATCTTCAGTTCAGCTATGACCAAAGCTGAGGGACAGATCCTTCTCGTTAAATACTTGGGCTTAGATTCAGAATATTAGTTCATATCAAAATGGGATTACAATGCTGCAGATGATAATCTGATGGAATCTTATCCGTGAGTGAAAAAGAAAATTCTGTCAAATGCTACGGGGTTCTTTTAAAAAAACACCTGCATTACCATTAGCTATAATAAACTACATTGGTAAACAGTGAGCATCTCAAGGGCAGCTTAAGCAGCAGAATATATTTGTCAAATTATATTTAATACAAGCTTGTATTCTGAAATTGACTATAAAATGACACCACAGGGAATCTGTGTTTATTGCTTCTCCATTTTTGTTTCAAATACGATAATTTCCTATGTTTTCTAGGTGCAGGCATCAGGCTTTCCCCCTTCCCTCCTGTCCCATACAGTTTGTAGTAAGACCGCAGGGCACATGAAATGATGCTCAACCCCTCTTCAGTCAGAGGCTTGCACAGCTCTCCCAGGCTAGAATGGAGAGAAAAACACTGTTAGCACGTAGCACTGGGAAGTATCGGTCCGTGTTATAGTTTGCAGAAAGTTCACTTCAAAAGACGAACATATGTCTGGGTGAAAACAAAGGGAACTATGCAGCCTGGCAAGCAGACCTGCTGCGTAAGGAATCTGATCTGCTGCATTCATTTTGTGCATGGCCAAAAGCCACCTCCGTGAAAAGGTCAAGAAAGCACCTGCTTGAAAACTGTCTGTTGATCCTGTCTCCCCCTCCTCTCTAACTCTGCCTAGCTCCTGAAACAAACTGCCATCACGACCAGGAAAGACACACCAAACAACTTTCCCCCACAGACCACAAGCACTCCTGTCGGACCTCGCTCACATCATTAACCTGCAGCCTGCCACCAGCCCAGAAATTAAAAAAAAGAGAACTAAGATGTGTGCTATTAAAGGGGTTGCTTAGAGCAAATAAATAAAATCTTCCTCATGATTTTACCTCATTTCTCATGCACACCGTACACAGTAGGAGAGAGCTCTGTTTCCACCCTTCCCAGCATCGGGAAATGTCTTACTGCTGTGGGATTTCATGTGCATCAGTGGCATCAAGAAGTTTTTGAACAAAACCCTAATGCTCTGGCAGGTGAAAGGGACAGTGGTTTCTCAGAAAGCACAATTGCAGTAACTTCAGTCACACTTGTTTCAGAAGCAGTTCTTAGTCCAGCAAACAGATATTGAAAACACCCTTATACTCTGTTACTATAGTTTGCAATTAGTTTGTAGCCATCTCAATACTATAAAATGTGCCACAGGTTATTTCATACACAGCAAGTCACTGTTTGCAAGAGAATGAGAAATTCTGGAAACAGAGCAGATACTTAAGGAGCAGACTTTATATGGAATACTGGGGGAAAGTCTGCCTAGATATTACATGGTACATAGACTCTCATTCTGTCTTTAAAAATTCCACTGGGCACCATCAGGCCCTACAGCAACAGAGACGACCTGAGAGGCTGACCAGTGATGAAGCTGGCAGTCTGCTGACCTTACACTCATAGCTGTAGCCCATGACTCTGGCTGGTGATACCCAGGTCTATGAGAAGGGGGAAAAATACCCAAAGAGGGGTCGGAAAGAAGTAGGTGTCTGAAAAGAGTATAACTGGCAAGGCAAAAGCTAGGACAGGCTCCTCTGCAAGGAGAGCAGAGGTGCAGTCAACATGCCGGAGGGAAGGGATGCCATTTAGAGGGACCTTGACAAGCTTGAGAGGTGGGCCCATGCAAACCTCATGAAGTTCAACAAGGCCAAGTGTAAGGTCCTGCAATGTGTTGAGGCAATACCAAGCACAAATACAGAGAGGAGAATGGAGTGAGAGCAGCCCTGAGGAAAAAGACTTGTGAGTGTTGGTTGATAAAAAGCTCAACATGAGCCAGCAGTGTGCACTTGTAGCCCAGAAAGACAATCATGTCCTGGGCTGCATCAAAACAAGTGTGACCAGCAGGTCAAGGGAGGTGATTCTCCCCCTCTGCTCCGCTCTTGTGAGACCCCACCTGGAGTACTGCATCGAGCTCTGGGGTCCTCAGCACAGGAAAGACCTGTTAGAGTGAGTCCAGAGGAGGGTCATGAAGATAGTCAGAGGGCTGGAGCAACTCCCATATGAAGACAAGCTGAGACAGTTGGGGTTATTCAGCCTGGAGAAGTCTCTGGGGAGACCTTACAGCAGCCTTCCAGTACTTAAAGGGGGCTACAGGAGAGATGGGGTAACACTCTTTATCAAGGAGGGCAGAGATAGGAGGAGGGGTAACAGTTTTAAAGCTGAAAGAGAGTAGATTTAGATTAGATATTAGGAAGAAATGTTTTACTGCGAGGGTGGTGAAGCACTGGAACAAGTTGCCCAGGGAGGTTGTGGATGCCCCCTCCCTAGAGGGGTTCAAGGCCAGGCTGGGTGAGGCTTTGAGCAACCTGGTCTAGTGGGAGGTGTCCCTGCCCGTGGCAGGGGGGTTGGAACTGGATGATCTTTAAGGACTCAAACAAAACCATTCTGTGATTCTATGATTCTAAGAGGAAAAGGCAGCATGGCATCAACTTGTGGGAGAGCAAAAAACAGTAAGGTTATGTGCAGTGCTATTAATTCCCGTGGGGGAGAAGTAGTAGGAGTAGCAGGGTTGAATTAAGAATTTAAATTCCCTTGCTAGAGAAAATAGTCAAACCACAAAGCTCTTCAAAGTTTTGCCATGAATTGTACAGCTCTTTGAAGTATTTTTTGTTTTCCTCAGCTTCACACTCTGTCATTTCAAACAGTGCTAATTCTGCTTGGATATGGTCCGGTGAATCTGGAAATGCTGTATTATTTGATTTGAGTATTGAATGTTTGGTGAACTGATAAGTCCAGAAAAAAGAGAGAATTCCTAAATTCAAGTAAAAAATAGTAATTCCTTCAGCCCTGTCTCACATCACATTTTCTAAAACAATCCTCCTTCCTGCTCCTGTATTCAGTTTGCCAACCTCTTTCCTAGTGGGGTACCCATATGTCAGAGACAGAATCCACAACGGCTTCACCTGGGGCATACAGTCTTTATACAACTCAGCAAGACCCATCCTCTTTGCAATGGCATCACACCACTAAGCTGCTTAATTTGTCATCCACTAAAAACGAACACCGATTTCATTCTGCAGCACAGCTGCTTAGCTTATTGTTTCCTGTTTTACATTTGTACATTTGATTTTTCCTTCCCAGCTGTGGCTTCCACACTTAACTGAATACTTACTCATTTCAGACCCTTATCCTAATTTATCCAGAATATTTTAAAGTCTGATCCTGTCCTGTCTTCAAAACATTCAAAACTCCTTCCAGTTGAGTGTCATCCACAATTTTCATAAGTATTTTCAAATTCTTTATGCAAATAATAAAAGAAATATTGAAGGGAACAAGGCACATGACAAAGCTCTTCAGAAAACTGACTCCCATCACTTGGACTACCAAGTCATTGAAAGCCAAACCTCTGCTGCAGCCTTTCAACCACTGCAGAAGTCACTTTATTATAGAGACCTCATTTAGACTACTTCTCTGGTTTACATAGTACAATGTCAAGTTACATAGTGTCAAAAAGCCTTACTGAAGTCAGAATGGATCATGTCTAATACTTCTTTCTTAGCCTTTCTGCCAGTTACTCTGTCAACGTCGGAAATCGGACTAGCTCCACATAATTTGTTCTTGACAAATCCATTTGCATATTCCCTCGCTACTCACTAAGTACTTGGAAATTATTTAATAATTTATTACGAGTTTATTACACCTGGTCTATAATTATCAATAACTTCTCTTTCCATCCATCTCTATCCATCCCTAGTCCTTGCAAGAGGACTCCATGAAGTCTTAAGAAATACAGCACTAATGATTAAAAAATTGTTTTAGCTAATTTCTTCAGTACTCTGAAGTAAATTCAAACAGATGCTCCTGACTTAAAACCACCTACACCTTCAGCCTCTTCTTCTTCATTCTTGCCCACACTTCTGGTTTCCTTTCTAGGAAAGTCCCGAGCACTGACCATGTGAGCTCCTCCCTTCCATTTCTCTCCTTCCCACCCCAATATTCTTTTTCCTCAAGTAAAAAGCTTTTCAGTGGTGGTAGATTGTATCTTACCACAAACTCTGATTTTGTTTAAAAAAAAACAACATTATAGCTGGGCATGGCTGCTCACACACTGTACCTTGCTCAGTTATTAAGACATCCTGTGGCAATGCCACAAAGACACCTCAGTGGGTAGGAATGCTGAGAGATGCTCTTTTTCCCTGGAGCTGGCTGCAGACAGCCATTCCGGAGCGGGAGCAATTCCTCACCGGGGAAGGGCAGTGGTGGCAACGCTGCTGCCTTCCCGCAGGGAGCAGGGAGGGGATGGGCAGCCATAAGCTGCGAATCAGCACATCATCCACTTCCCTGACCAGGCACTTCTGCATATGTCTGTGCGCTTCTGGAAGGGCCCCGAGGGCTGTATCCAGGGTCTGCCTGCACAAACCCGGAACCGCACCGAGACGGCAACAGAAACAGCATCCATGTTTTAAATGCAATGTCACAGGCTGAGCACAGTGTTACCTTTGCTATTAAATCAGTATCAACATCACATGAAAACCGACTTGCATAGCCTTTCTGCAGATGCTAATGAGAATCAGGAAAACCGCAGTGAGTAGAGCTAGAGCTGTATGAAATTGGTGTGAGTGACAGAAGAACTGACCCGGCAGCCTTGCGCGCACACAGCCCCTGCGCTGCTGGAGCCATGCCACCGTGGCGAAGTAAACCTCATCCTGCGGGTCCCTTCTAGTGGCAGGAAAGCAAGTGTTGGTCTAACATCACTGTCCAGAATTTTTCATAAAAGACAGTTAAAATAGGAAATTTTGTATTGTTTCAGTTCTTTCATTCAGGAGTACGTGACACTGGAACACTCAGACTACTGAATGAGGGACAAGAGACGCAGTTTCCTCTCAAGTGAGAGAGAATGCGCTCGAAATAAAAGAAAAAAAATGTATATTCAATTATACATGCCCTGATTCAGCTGAGCTCTAGTGCCCAACATATACAAAGCTCTCTTTCATTTGAGCTAAGCAACAATTTCCACTCTTCAGCAGTCGCAGAAAGCTGTCTCACCAAGGTCCATTTCTGAGGACCCTTCCCAGCAGAAAGGTTAGAAGAGCTGCTGCCTATTGCCCGAACTTGGATTTATGAGGCAGGAGCAAAGCTCAACATAAAAAAGCTTCACTTACATAAAATATTCCTATAAGGGGACCACCTGCTGTTTATGCCTGGCAAAGAGCAAAAAGCCCTGCTGCAGGTGCAGAAAGATGACACTGATTTGTGACAAACCTTCAACAGCCACTGGAAAGCCACGGCACAGCAATGTGTGGTTTTCAGCTCTTTGGACAGAAGACAAAGCGAACGATGAGGTGATGACCTACATGCCAGCTAAAGAGCAATTAGCCTGGGAACTGCAGCACTTTCGCCATTATAGTGAAGTGCACTGGAGGATGCTCACATGAAATAGAAGCCTGCAGTGCTGGTTAAGTCCTCTCAAGCTGGGAGGAAGAGTGAGGAAACAGATGAAGAGGAGGGAAGAAGAGAACAGATACGAATGGGAAATGATTATTCAACAAATAAGCATGATAGGCTAAGATCCTAAGATGAAGTGCAATAAAACGTCTCATTTATTTTTCAGGCATATTCTCACTACCACACTCTAGGCTGTATCAGCATTTCCCATTTTATTTCTTCCTACTTCTCTCCTCTTCTGTTCACTGAGCTCGGAAATGCACTCTTTTCTCATCTCTTTTTCTCCCTCAAACCATCCCATCTTACACTGCACAGACCTGTTCCCTAAAGTTATCCTGTGCCCCTTCTCATTCATCATGATAGTGAATCTGAAACCAGCCTGCAGAGACAAAAATAGCTTTCGTAGTATCAATGGCAAGAAAGAAATATCTTCTACTACAGCCATTGAAGAGGAACTGTGCCCTTCGATCTCTCTTGAGACATGGAGATGATGGAGGAGAAAAGCATCACACAGGTTGCAGTAGCCCTGCCGCTGTGCCCAGCATGCCTTAGGTACCAGGGCATTTCTCAAGTTTTTGCAAAGGCAAAATGGGGAAAGGATAAGTTAACAATTATATCTGACTGGAGATTTCATGATAGAATATATTCAGTTAGAAAACATTACTCTAGCAAACTGAAGAACCACACTGTGGATGACTCCTCAAGCCAAGTACGGAGCAGCCTTTTGGAGCCTTTAGATAACCAACTGTCTTGAGAGTTTCTGCTATTTCTTACCTCAGTAGAGCCTTTAAGCCTCAGACATCTCCACCTGTTCATGACTTTAGACACTACTCCATTATAAAATACTAAATAATTAACTAATGAAAATGCTGGACCTGCAAGTTGGCATTTCTTTTCTTTAGGGATGCTTCACTTTTAATTCTCCTTTTGGAAAACTTGTAAGCGTTAGGACCTGGGACTTGTAAGTGGAAACACAACTGTTACAGCATCCCCATAAAAATGATGTAAGAGGTCTGTCTGAGGTCATTTAGGGAGCTCCCCCAAAAGTCTATGCTTACCTTAAAATAACTACACAGTTGAACAGTTAATTTTTAAGCACTAAGGACTGATTATAGAAACATATCTTCTAGTTACAAAAAACACCAGAAAACGCAATTCTTAGGAGTAATGTCCCAGAACAGCTCAGCTATCTGTCATACTGCTGACAGTCGGAGCGAACACTCTATTTACTTTCTTGCAAGTTTGGTAGATATACTGTGAGCCATCCTGGTACCATTTAGATTGAAACTACCACTACACATCATAAACAACAAAATCTTATTCTACTGTAAGACCTTGGAAAAAAAGGTATCTTTCCTCCAGTCATACATTTGCTGAAATATGTAGACTGTGGATATATTTCTGCTTCCAAGATAGCCCATATTTATTGCCATTATTCAGCCCCAAATCTGGTGCACGGCAGCTTCCAGGCAACTCTAGAGATGGTACAGTGCCACCTCAAATGCAGGGTTCTCACACACAACGCACACAAAGTATGTGCTTATTTTTCTTTTACAACTGTTTTACTAATGCATTGCCCTCCATGTGAAAGATACTGAGCTTCTGAGGTGCAATTCAAATGCCACTGACTGCTCCAGCCTTGGTGGTCTCTAAGATCTGTCACTTTGTGTCCATTCTGACTCCACAACGCTTGCCCAATCCTCCTCTCTCATTTATGCATCTTTTACTTCCTTTCTGCATCTCAACTCTCTCTCTCAAGACATACTGCTCCTATACCAATCAGCCTGGACTTGTTTCATCCTCCTCTCTCGAATTCCTGAAGCTTGTTTTAATCTTCTCTTACTTCTGTATGTTAGAGGCAAATGAGTAAGATTCTGCAGCTGGCACAGAGCTGAGCTCCATTCCTGCATCCACTACAGCTGCGTGACCCTTTGCAAGCCCCCCAGGGAGAGCTCCAAGACATAGTGATACATTATGCCTAGAAAAATCACACGGCCCACT
The DNA here is from genome assembly GCF_000699245.1 of Pterocles gutturalis. Lineage (NCBI taxonomy): Eukaryota > Metazoa > Chordata > Aves > Pterocliformes > Pteroclidae > Pterocles > Pterocles gutturalis. Next base: position 13,257 of record NW_010126515.1, read on the forward strand.
CCCAACAGCTGCATTTCTGGTGGGCTCTTTGCCCACAGTCCCATGATGTCCTCACAAGGGAGCAAGGGCAGGTTCTGGTGGTGGATGCCCAGCCTGACTCATACAACGCTGAGAGCCCCAAGCACTGCCAAATCGCTTCTCAGAAGAGAGAGCTGGGATTCATATGAGGGTCAGTTCTGGGAAGCCACAGCTAAATGCTGAGTACACCTGGTGAAACTATACTCCTACCACCATTTTAAATCATTGATGATTGCTAACCATAACAGCTGAGAAGGCAAATTATGTTTCAAAAACTACTATGCTGAGAAAACAGTGAGCAGAGCACAGAACGTGTGTGTAAACCCCAAAGAGCCTACGGTGCTGGGCAAGACAGGAGGCAGCAAAGGACACACGGAGAGGGGTAGAAAAGGACGAGGAAATGATCAGACAACTCCGCTCCACGCCCGTACACGGCCCAAACATGCCAGAAAGTTCACCAACAATCAAAACATCACATCATGGATACTGCCTTACAGAAGCAAAACACGATGAGGTTTTGTATCGCATTTCTACTTTTTTTTCTAACAGGTTGTAGATAAATAATTGAAGCATTTGGTGAGTTAAATAATAAATGCAACTGAAAAACTATTCTGGAACTCTGGATAGGATGTATTTCTATCTGCAAACTTTCACAGCTTTCCACATCCCTGTAAGAGTGTACCCGTTGTTGTCTTCTCATATTTTCTGAAGAATTTAATTGCATATTGTGTGTTAGACAGCAAAACTTTTTTTAAAAGTTTTTCATGCTTCTGTAATTGAACATAACTAACTTACCAAATACCGATTTCTTTAAAAGATCTGTTTTGTACAGTTTTCCTCTCTGTGGCTTCCCAAAGTTAAGATACAAAATTAAAGCAGCTCCATTTTGCAAAAAGAGGAGACAAAAACTCAATTACCACTTTATTTACAAAGATCAAGCATTCTGAAAAACTGAAGCAGAAATTAGACATTTTCATTTATACTGAAAAAAAAACAAAACAAAACAAAACAACGAATTAGATGGCTTGAAAAAGGAACTGATTTAATTCCACAGTAAAACACAACACAGAGATATGGAAGATCTCCAGCAGTGTCTGCTATGAAAAAAAACCCTGATTTTTGAAGTGTTAAAAACCATCATAATATGCCTAGTTAGTTTTCCCGATCTGATAGTGAAATAAAAACCAGTAAAGTAATAACATTTTTTGAGATGACTGACAAGATACTAAAAAAAATCAATTTAATAATTTCATCAAAGTGATGGAGATGATACCTGTAAAACATGATCAGTTTTGAATAAAGCAGATACATTACAAGAAACTGCAAGAGGAGAGGGGAAAAGAGTCATATTATATGAAAAGACACAAGAACAGTTCCGGTTTTGACAACTGTGAAAAAGGATCAAAAATTCAAAACCGTGAATATATATATTATCATAAATCTAAGTAAAGTCGCAATGTGTAGAAATTCAGTACATGTAACTGGGAATATTTTGGAACTATTAATAGAAAATGTAAGTCTAAAAATAATGAAAACCACAAACTTGAATTAAAAAGTTTTTTTAAAAATTCAGATATCGAAACTGAAAAAAAAAAATGAGCAAAGTGTATAAGAGTCCAGATGAGGGGCTAGGAGAGGAAAAGGAGAGGAAGGGGGGAAACTGAAGTCAAAAATGGTGAATGATTATACCAGCAATGAAAATGTAACAATTGCATTAATGTTACAGGACAGTCTTGTGTACAGACATTATATACAAACACATAGTCTATGTTTACATCATCTGTACTGAAGCAATAGTTGTTCAAACCAAAGAAACCCTCTAAAACGGAAGGAAGGGGAAAAAAAGATGAAAATTCGAGGTGATCTCAAATTTAACTTGGGCTAAATCAACATGGTGAAAGGTTCACCAGCTACAGAGATAAAGCAGTCATCGTAAAATGTATGCCAGCTTTTAGCCTGGTAATAAGGATTACTTGCTATAAACAAAACCAACATAACAGAACATTTTATTTAGTGAGCATAAACAATGCTAAAGGAAGGATGTGGAAAAGCTTCTGTTGAATGTAGGACCAAGGAAAACCATGAATTGGAGAGAAACTCTAGAGAGCACAGTGGAAACTGAAGAAATGTACAGGATAAAATGTGCTAGCATTTATACTTATTTCTTAAGTTATTTTTGAAAGTGTGGATATTTCCATATGTTTTTGCTTGACAAGGCAGACTAATATTTGGACACAATGATGTACCATGACAACTTTTCCAGATAACATCAGTTATGAACCAGAACACCTTAGCCAACAGCTGTAGGGTGACCCAAAACCAGGGAATTCTTTCAGATATGTACATGAATAGTTATTTAACACAACAGTAAAAAACAGTTACAAATACACATTAGCATAGCAAAATACCAAGCAGTACAAAAAGCACATTATAGGTCCCAGCGCAGGCCTGGTGCAATGAGCAACAAATATTTATTTCAGGTCTGAATTTGGTGTCTACATAACTCAATGAATCACATTATTTTCACTTCTTTTCTTGGAGAAACTAATAACATGACCACTATATTAAGAGTTATGAGACATTAAAACTTAAAATTAAATGAACTATGATATATATATATATATATCTATCTATCTCATAGTGATCATAGAAAACAGCAAAGAATAGGGACAGCAAAGCATAATTCATATTTGAAATGCCAGGCTAGAAAAGGAACAGTAACAAAAGAAAACAGAAAAAAAACCCTGCCAATGTCTTCAATATTATCTAATCTTCATTGTATTTTTGAAGTTTCAGTGAGACCATCAGTGCAAAACTGTATATAACCAAAAATCCCAACTTATTAACAATATTGTAAGCTAAATTTCTGTTGTGCCTCTCAGAAAGCTTTTTTAATATCTTTACTTGTTATGGACGGTTATTCTTCAGTAAAATGAGGCTTTAAACTACTTTATCATTTGTCTCAACATGTTGCTAAGCCTAAAATGATTTTCAGTTGCTTAGATTAAATTACTTTCTACTGTGCTGAAAAACATCAAATAACAAATAAAATGCCTTATCACTGGGTGTTTTTTATAATTGCTTCAAGGAAAATAAACTTTGTGTTAAAGCCATGTTTAACTTTGTTTTACGCACGGCAAAACTCTACAATGCCTGCTCTAAGGCAGAAGATTGGTTAGCCAAAATAGACAGAGGTTTTCCATGCTCAGTATGTCTTTCTCCATCAATGACATCTTTCCTTTTAACTACTGCTACCCATATCATCTTTAGAAACATCCAACCACAAGTGAATTTTGTTCTAAAAATTAATTGTGCAGGAGAATATTGGTGCATTACAAAAACCTATCAAAAGTCTGAAGATAGCATTAAATACAGCATCCACACTACATCTTTGTATCTTCTATAAAAATAACAGTTTTTACAGGAATGTAAGGGAAGATGTAGAAACTATGTCAGTCTTTTTTTTTGTCTGCAACCAGGCCAATCTATCAAGATGTCTTTTTAATTGAAAGTAATAAGAGGTCATGAACAGTGGAAAGCTCTGTATAGTACAAACCACTGTTAAGAAACACAGTGAAGAAATGCTTGGCTGCAAAGAGCCAGCCTACATTCACTGGAGTTTATTTATTAGGTCTAGATCAGTGATGGATCAAAGCTATCTGCTCAGAGGTGGTCAGACTGGACACTCTGACCGTCTCGGAAGATGTCAACATAGAATAAGAGGCACGTTCACACTCTATATAAACCCTTCCCCACCTGCCTCAAAACAGCCAGCCCTCTATCCCTAGAATAAAAACAAAAGGCGAATATCTGAACAGGATGCTGCTCTTCACACCATGAGCAGCAGACCTGGGGAACTCATTGCCAAAGGACACTGTAGTTGCTTAAAGTTTTTCAAGAGAAAAATGGATAAGACCAGGAAACAAGGACATACTGATGGTTATTAAGTACAAGGCCACTTCTTCAAAGGTCCTAAAACAGGAAAAAACAATTGACACTGGGAAAGCAAAGTATCGTCTATGCTTGCACATTCTACTCCATAGGCATCTGCTTACAGGTGGAGATAGGACAGTAAGACGCTGTGGCTATTCTTATAGACCCAACCCCCAGTCTTCCAATATCCCCTTAATTTTTCTAGAGGTCATGGTGACTTCCCTGCCTTGCACATTTTCTTCCTGGGCAATGGGTCAGGCGCACCATAGCATCTCAGGGCCTCCTAATGCAGGAGGCACTTGTCTCACCCAGACTGCTGAAGAGTGATGGTGATCCTCAACTCAAACATAGATCCAAACTGTACCAGTCACATATCCCCAAGTCCTGATACAGCAATCAAAATGCACTGCAAACCTCTGCCAAAATGGCACTGCCCCTCACCCTCACCCGTATCTCCTTACTTTAGCATGGAGTCCCAGCAGCGAAACTGCAGTAATACACATCTTCTAACCTCTTCAGCTCTCCGCATGGTGCAAACCCAGCCAAGGCTAGAGTGAGCTCTCTGCCCATGGCCCGGATCACCCCTCTCAAAGGAACTTCCCTGTCAGCCCATCTTGCCCACCCCCTCCCTTTTCCTATCCGGGAAAGTGGGCAACACTGGATGTTTCGTGAACCTGCCAGAGCATCCCCCGTGCCACTGCTGTCACTAACTGGTGGCTGTGTTTGGCTTGACTGTCTTGCATTACCATGGCTTGATACTGCCTCGTGAACCAGAATCAGTCCATAGACCAGCTTTGTCCATCTGTGCATTGCACAGCTGAAGGTGTGTGATTATAAAGAAATCAGTGACCATATAAAAGTTTATCTTATCAACAATAACCCCTTTATTCTCTTCCAAGAAACAGCAGGGTGGGGGGGGGAATGTGTCCTTCAACAGAAGCAATAACAGGTGCAGCAGAGCCAATGGCTTAGTCAGCAAGGGCAGAGGGGGACAGACAGCCCATTCATTTTAAACAATGAGAGAAATAGGGCACATGGGAATATTGTGCCAAGGAGAGGTTTTACTTTATTATCAGTTCATAATTAAAATATTGTCACAATTCAAAAGTATTTATTGGAAAGACATAAAATGAGGGTAGAGATTTGGATTAATATTGTCCAGGTTGTAAGTTTTGTATGACTCAAATTGGGGTGTTAAATCTAGCTGCCAAAGTCCAAGCAGCCTGAATTTCAAAGACACAGAGAATCTTCAGTTAATGCTGATTTTCCTGACGCTTGGGATAGGCCGACGGGCTGAGCACCAGATTTTACAGCAATGAGAAATACTGCTTAGGAGGAAATATCTATCAAAAAAGGACATATTTCCTATTACCATTATGAAGAGTTAGCTCATGAATGATATCAGTTAGACTTCTGTCTCCCATCAGACCTCTTACAGTTGTGGAAATCTCAGGCTGCCTGAGTGGCTTTACCAGAATTTGCTCAACAGTTTTCCTGTAAAATTGAATGATTTTATAAAGATTGATAGTTGGTACAATTATATCTAATGATGGATAAGTTCATGGGCAGCCTTCAGCAGCAGTTCTATAACAAGGTATGCAATGTGTGCTCATGAAAGCACACCGTGATGGCTGGAAATTCACCCCTCCCCACAAGACCAGTCATCCACAAATTGTACCAGAAGTACAGCTGAAAACTTTAGATGATACAGCTCCATCAAAACAGTGCATCTTTGTCATCCTTCTTTTGTTTTTTACTCCTCTGTGCCACAGGCACAGGATGTCTTTAGGGCAGGAATTGTCTTTTAATTACACAAACGGGGCCTATTGCTGCAGGGCCCTTGCCTTGTTGGGACCTACATTCTCCTCTAACACATACTAGAAACAGTAAAGACAACGGCGTCTGTCTGTATTTCTGATCAGGCTTTCTCGCACCAATGCATGCCTATCAACATACAGTCTAAGATGACAGGCTGAGCACATCCAGGGCAACTACACTGTGCAGTCATCCCACACGGGTGCACATCAACCAAGCTGTGCGCAACGCATGCACCCAACTGCTCTTCACCAAGCAGTGGACCAACTGCATGGGACCCTTCCCTGAGGAACTTACATTCTTTCTGGCCACTGAAAATTTATCTTGCAAGGCCTCTCACCTTCTTCATCCTAAGAGGAGACCTTTTGACTTGGGTTTTGCCTGTTTTTTTATTTGCTACCCAAAATGACTGTCTTATCCATTAGTTTACTTGCATTTACATGACAGTGTACTCATACACTTTTCAGGAGGAAAAAGCCCTCTTACTTCTGACAATGTTTCAAGTATATGAATTCTTGTACGCATTGAGAATCATGGCAAATAATTATGGTCTGCTGTGATCTTTGGCAGCAGCAGCATTTTTCCTACCAAATGACTGAAAAAACAAAAAAGACAGATAAATGATTCTGTGAGCTATTTGAGCACACTGTATGAAAAAAAAGCAAGCAGAATCATCTTTAAGACAATTGCTTAAAATAGCTTTCTGGATACACAATACCAAAAGCCATATTTTTGTCTAGAGGACATCAAATGTTTTTCTGCCTTTTAGGTCATAAATTGCAATTCTTCATACAGCAAAGAGCCTTACTGCTCTTGTTTGCAGCTGCTTACCAAGGGCTTTTTGCAAGGAAAGGTTTCAATGGATCCATTCCATACAACGGCAATGGCAAACCTTCTCACATACTACAAAGCTATCAAGTAGGTTTTTAGAAGCTATTCCACTAAACATGAACTGTTTACGCCTCCAAGAAATCCAACTGTTGTTCCAGTGAAGCAAAATACTAATGATAAAAGGTAGTAAAGGTAGTAATGACTGTAATAAATGTTGTCAAACAAAGAAACCAGCAATTGATGTTATGCAATGGCACAAGGATATACCACACTACTGGTGTGACAACCCTGAAGTCAACAGAGTTTTGCTGTAATGGATATATAGCTCAGTGGCTCCACTCCTAAGCAGTCACAACATAAACAGGTGTCGATCAGAATTTTAAAAGTCATGCAAATTCAGAGCTGCAGATGCATTGTGGAGTGCTCCATAGTTTAACACATGGATGAACAAGTAATTAGACTTACTTGTTTGCGGATTAAATGCCTGCAAAATAAAAGGCTTTCGTTCAGTCTGAGAAAAGAAAAGAAAAAAAAAAAAAGAGAAACTGTCTTCTCACATTTGCACTCTCTGCTGCAAAAAAATAAAGAACAATGAGACTACGCTTTAATTTTCAGTACAGTCAAGTCTGGAGGATTTTGGGAACCTTACTAGAGAACAATAAAAAGTGGTGTGTCAAAACAAGAAAAAGCATACTGGATTGTGTTTTCAGCAGTCACATAAACTCTGGGAAAACTTACATACCATTTAAATTTTCAGTTTCTTCAGTGCAAAGGAAAATATATCACTTCCTAACTGCAACATATATACTGCAAGGAGGTGTATCACATTCTAACTGCAACATCTCCTCCTTGTCAGGTCATGTGAAAATTCTAACAAGTAGACCAAGACCCCGTTCTGTAGCTTCCTTTCATTAAAGGAGAGAAAAATATGATCTGAGAATACATACAAGGTAGATCACCCCATCCTTCTTCACCTCTACCCACAGATTTCTAGCTATCAACACAAATGGAAAACATTCAGCCCTTAATGACAGCGCAGAGGCCCAGCATCTGAGCCCTCATTTTTTAAATTCCAGTAAGCAGTGGATAATGTTTCCAGCAACATCCCAAAGAAAGAGAAAAATCCTTATTTTCTCACAAAATAAGTATTCATGACTGAAACTCAAGTCAGTCATAGGTAAAGATGGAGACTTTATATGGTGGGAGTAAACTCCAAGTACCATGATGGAGGCAAAAAAGGAAAAGGAAGGATACCAAGCAGGCTAGAAATAAAGACACAAAACCCAAGTTTAATCCTTCAGCTTTTAATATCAATACATTTATATGGCTACTGTGCATATATTGCAGTATCTTCCTCAAATACAGTATTTAATCAAAACGGGGAAGATAAAGAACATGCGCAGAGAAGCAGAAATACTCGGGTGAAACCTCCATCCTCCATTTACATTTCTCCTCATGGGTTTTGTTATATTAATATTACAATCAGATGTGGAAGTTTGAATATTATTTATTCATAGAAATTCCACAAATAGCTTCTGACTAGCGAGAGAGGAAAGATCTCAATACACAAAGCATATAATGTTTAGGAAAGAAACAGGAAACCAAGAGGACAACAGCAGAAAACGGTAGGCGTACACCACTGTGCTAGCCAGGATGTGTCACAGCGCAGAGGACCCAAGTTTCCTCAGTGGTCTGACAAGATCAATTAGCATCTTGTAATAAGGCAAAACATATCACAAGACTCCTGAAAAACACCACTTGGATAATTTCAGATGAGTGAGTCATTTTATCAGCTCATATTTTGAAAGTAATGAGGCTATTCTAGACCAGCTGAAAGTGAATAAATCTTTAACAGCCCCCAACAATCTTTTGCATTTCTAGAATAAACTGCAGAAATGGATTGAAATGTTCCTATCAAGAGCATAAAGCTTCTATTGCTGCACCCTTTCTGAAGGGATTTAATGAACTATTTTTCAATTGCACGACTTGAAAAAGGGGCATTTTTGCCTGCCTGCCCACCAGTAAGGAAAGCACATCACAGCTTGGCAAGGAGGAAGCAGGAAAGATGAGAGGAGCTGCTTCACCCCACGCTAAATGTTACTTGGTTCCCACTGGATCCCTACACTATACTTTTCCTTTGTGTTACGAGGACAGCTTCAGAAAGCACACCAATATAATAAAGCTAGGGAAAAAACCCCATTATTACTGCTGCAGAAAATAAAACACAGATTAATGTCACTAACGCACGTGTCAAAAGAGATAATAATGATGCATCCAAATGAATCTTCTCATCAGGAGCAAGGAACATAAGCACCACCTAAAACTGAATAATAATTATATACAAATCAAAAATGACATTGCCAGCTGCTACGCACACATTATTCTCTCAGATTACCAAAGCGTTTGTTTTCCATTTTTCCCCTAAAACTTGCTAAGTCTTCCTTTTCTATTCAAGTGACATAAATTATAAAGTAGCGGAGCAGGCACTTGCATTCCCTCAGAAGACAAATGCTGGCATCATTGGGTAGCTTGCTGCTTACAGCTCTAACTACCCTTTGTGCCAAGACGAAGGTGCAGATGTGCAGTGGGGAGGCTGGTGATAGAAAATGGCTTTTCTGAGCCAAAATAGAGAAACCAGTTATAAGTTGAGATAAATGCCCAGTTTCCATTTTCTGAAGCATTTATTAACAATCTGCCACAGATTTCACTCTTCTTAAGATTTTGCATTTATGCATGCTCTAACCACTGATGTTGTACTAAGATTCAAACACAGGACAGTTGTATTGAATAAATACACAAGTCACGCCCTCCGAACCTCAGACAAGAGTTTGGCATATAAAATCCTGCTTTGGTTGTATTCTTCTGATAGCATTACTTGCCATTTTTATAATCACTATTTCATCTATCTTACAAAGACAGAATACAAGATCAAGGACCACAGTAACACACTTTTACACCTAACAATTTCTTTCACTCTGATCCTTTTTACTCAACTTCACACCCTGAAGATATAACTGAAGATAAGCACCAGATAGCTTCTAAGCAAGGAATATCATTAAAAATCTAGTATAACGAGGACAAGACCTAAAACAATACATAAAAATAAAGCATCAAGAAATGTTAACTTTGACTGATGTTACACTTCATCCAGAAATTTTTCACCTACATCCAATCTGTCAGCTGGATGAGACAAGATTTTATTACTGAACGGACACAATACCAGTTTGCATTAAGCAGTCGAGGTACTAGAAAAAGATAGACCACTTTATGACCTGGACTAGAGAATTGCTTTCTCCTATACATCTTTGCTTAGAAATCACTACAATAATTTTTGTAGTCTGTAGGTGTGGAGGTACATTAATCTTTCTTCTTTACATTTTATTGCACATGACCTATGAATTACTTCCTCTGTCCCATAAAGATTACAACCTTCCTATCTATATTATGACATGATCATAATTTTAAAGTACATACGTGCTATTCAATAGAAAGGGGTATGTTAAACAAGAATCAATAATCACCACAAAAAGAAACTAAATAATAATTAGGGTAGTAAGTATGTGAAATTTACTAGACAAGCCCACTGAAAATAACTCTTGGCTGGATGTTACTATGCCTTTTCTGCTGGCAACACACACAAGCACAAGATACTTTCATTTACTTCACTCACAAGACTGCTGAATTTTATATTCTTCCAGACAGTACTTAGGATGTAATCATTTCTTTTTTGACAAACACTGCTAAAATCATGACAGCATTCTTAGCAGAAATTGGCACAACAGAAAAATGAAAAAGAATCAACTCATTTTCTGCTGAACATTTATTTTCAGTTGGTCTGTAAAACCAAGATCAATTTGCTACTTACAATGATTAATAACTTCCTTGTCCTTGACAAAGTACTCTATAAATTGTTACAGGCACAACAGTACATAGCAATACTGTTAAGGTGTCTACTTACTGTGTATTTGTTAATATTTTATTGTGTCAATCTCTCATTTTATATTTGTGAGACATTTTTCTTATTTTTAAGTAGAATTTCTCATATTTGTTCCTGTTGCCCTTTGTCTTGTCACTGTGCACCACTGAGAAGAGCCATCTTCTCTACTCACTCTCATCACATACATTGACAACTTCTTGAGCCTTCTCTTCTCCAGGCTGAACAGCCCCAGCTCTCTCACCCTCCCTATGTCAGGTGCTCTAAGCCCATAATCATCTTTGTGACACTGGTGGATGTGGTCCAGTATGTCCATGTCTCTCTTGCACTGGGGAGCCCAGGACTGGACCCAGCACTCCAAGTGTGCCTCACCAGGGCTGAGCAGAGGGGAAGGATCACCCCCATGAGCCTGCTGGCAACACTCTGCCCGATGCAGCCTGGGAGGCCGTTGGCTGCCTTTGCCACAATGGCACATTGGTGGTTCACAGTCAACTTGGTGTCCACCAGGACCCCCAAGGCCTTTGCTACCAAGCCACTTTCCAGCTGGTCAGTCCCCAGCATGTACTGGTACATGGGGTAACTCCTCCCCATGTGCAGGACTTTGCATTTCCCTTTGCTGAACTTCAGGAGATTCCAGTTTGCCCATTTCTCCAGCCTGTTGAGGTCCCTCTGAATGGAGCACGACCATCTGGTGTATCCACCACTCCTCCCAGTTTTGTGTCATCAGCAAATGTGCTGAGGGTGGACTCTGTCCCATCATCCAGGTCATTAAAGATGTTAAAGAGCATTGGTCGTAGTATTGACCTCCAGCTGAACTTGGTGTCACTGATTACAATCCTCTGACAGCCAATTTTCAATCCTGCTCACAGTCCACTTACCTAGTCCATACTTTAGTAGTTTCTCTGCGAGGATGATATGGAGGACAATGTCAAAAGTCAAGATAAGGAACATCCACCGCTCTCTACTCATCCATTCAACTCTCATCTCACTGTAGAAAGCTACTAGGGTTGGTCAGGGATGATTTCCCATTCTTAAATGAATGTAGACTGCTCCCAATCGCCTTCTTGTCCATCATGTGTTTGGAAAGGCTCTCCAGGATTATTTGCTTCATCACCTTTCCATGGACTGAGGTGACATTAACCAGCCTGTGGTTCCCTGGATCCTCCTTCTCATCAACTCCTTGCTCATTCATGCAGGCTTTCCATCACCCTTCTTTGGTTTCCTGCACATTAGGATGGACCATGCTTGAGCTTGGAGGAGGTGACTCGTGAAAATCTACCATCCTTCTTCTCTCCGGGACCACATTCCAAGAAACTCTTCCAGGCAGGTCCCTGAACATGCCGAAGCCTGCTCTCCTGAGGTCCAGGGTTGTGATCTTGCTATTTTTTTTTCATTCCCTTCTTGCAGGATCCTGAGTTTCACCACATTATGGAAACTGCAGCAAAGACTGCCACCACCTTCACATGCCTGGCCAGTTCCTCCTCATTTGTAAGCATGAGGTCCAAGAAAGCACCTCCCCATATCAACTTATTGATCACGTGAGCTAGGAAGCTATCATCAGTGTACTCCAGAAACCTCCTGGATTATTTGTGCACTGCTCTTCTAGCAGATATCAAGGTGGTTAAAGTCCCTGTGAGGACCAGGTCCTGCAAACATGAGGCTTCTTTCAGCTGCTTGAAGAAGGCATCATGTACTGCTTCTTCCTGATGGGGCAGCCTGTAGCAGACACCCATAACAATATCACCTACGCTAGCCTGTCCTCGACTCCTCTGACCCTGAAGCTTTCAGCTGACCATCTCTCTGAAGGCAGGGATCCATCCACCTCTGCTACTCTCTCACAAGAAAAGCACCTTCCCAGCCTATAGTAATTTGTAATTGCATAAGCAATTTCTTCACTGAAAAATTGATCCCAAATGTGTTTCATCTGGAGCACTTACTAAATCAGAAATTTTTAAGTGATGCTGGTAGATGCTTCAGTGTTCATAATGAAATCATACCTAATATCTGCAATGGGTTGCAACAGTGCTTCAGCACCAAGGGAGAACTGGATAAGGTTAACCAAAGACAGGTGTAGCTTGCTCTTCTTCTAACTGTTGTCTGCTAACTGGACATAACATTTTGGGAAACTGAGAAGTAGTTCTAGCACAAGCCAACAGATGTTCCAATTATTTCTCATTTCTCTCTCTGTCAAAGTCAGAAGAGCAGATTTCAATTTGTGTCATACGTAAGACATTCTGTAGGCCAAGGCTGATGCTGCCCATTTTCACTCATTTTGGAGCAACAACACATTACAAGTAACATCTTATACAGAAAATCATACTTCTATTTCTCCATCAGCCTCGATTTTCAATATTTAATATCCTTTTTCTTTTAAGTAACGCGTTTACATCTTAAGGGCAACACACTACAACAAGACATTCTATATGGAAGACTGGTCTGGAGAGAATGAGGAAGAAAATAAATCTATTTTGCTCTACATTTAAAACAGACCATTTTTGTTTTAGTGGGCATTTCCATTTCTGATATTGGCTTCTCCAGCTTCACCTTTTTCTGAGCCATGTTCTTGGTGCAGTATGTCTGAAAAGTTAAGGAACCACCACTGAGATCCCCAACAGAGTCCTGACAAGGGCCTCTCTGAACTTGCAGCTTTTGGCTCATCTGTCCCAAGAGAACAAGGCAGAAAATACCTGTGCACAGACATTCCCCTTTTGCAATGAAGCGTTTTGCACAGAGGCACCTGCAAACAGGTTTGGATCCTTTCAAATATTCAAAACACTCTGACCCTCTCAACTGTTAGGGAAGACAGAAAATACCATAAATTGCTCACGCTTTTAGGACAGGCACTGATACAATACCGGAAACCTGTGTATTTCAGTGTAATTTGCCACATCCCATCATTTGCCAGCTGGCTGTAGACTGCATTTTTTCAGTATAACCCTCTACTGCATCCAATGAGTAGGAAGAGCATATATGCTGGACATCACCAGAGTTGAAGTCCACATGATGATGATCTTCACAGGCAAGGTTCAGCACACATGAGCAAATGAATATTTTGACAAAAAAGGGTCCTGCTACAACTAGATAAAAGCTTACGTGCTTTCATACTTCAGCTCTCTCAGTCACAATAATTATGGTGTCTTTGACAGACAACCCTAAGTGTCACATCACATGAACTATCTCCTGAAGTTTGCATATAATCTTACCTTTCTTTGTTTCCTGTATTTAGCTAACAGTTCCTTGAGGAATTTTTCTTCACTGGATTCATTTAAAAGCTGAAATTCCACTGGGTTCTGACAGTATGTCTTGAAATTTAATGTGCACAGACGGCAAACCTGCAGGAGTTTCTTTCGACAATAGCAGGCTTATTACATGCACTGAATTTTTGAGCCTCAAACGGGAAGATGATAGGGAAACCCCGGACCCACACACTGCATCCTGGAACATACAGCATCCATTAGACTCTTGTTTGAGGAACATTTATTTCAAAATCTCCTGATTTCAAGCATATAACTGTCCACCATTTGTCTCACCAAATGCTTCATGGCATGAAAACAGCTTCTGTCCCACATATACCCAGAGTATGACGTTCATTTCAACAGACTAGCTGAGTCCTCCATTTAAGAAGCTCTCCTAGGCAAACAAACTGGGCAAACTTCATCTGGGAAAAGAAACCAGCCCTGTTTCCAGGCCAACAACCACACCAGGAGGTGCATGCATGATAAGTTTATTTCAAATATATATCTGGGAAATCTTGGGACATTTGCATGTCCCAATACCACTTGTTCTGATTCTCAGTGTCAACTCAAAATGTCAAAATTTCTTTTGATTTGCAGTCCACAGCTATTTGAGTTTTTTCCTCACAACATCTTATCAAAGCACTGGCTTGCAATACTTCCTAAAAAAAAAAGTTACAAAGATTTCAGCTGATAGTTTCCTCACCTGTTCTCCTTACAAACAGCCTTACCATCTTCAGTATTAGCAGAGCTGAGTGCACAGCTTATGGACAGTTCCTCTTATCTGAAGATAACAGCAGCAATCTCCTTTATGGGTGCTGCTGTTAAAACCAACTTCTATAGGAAATGACCACTACTCATTAGGGACAGACTTACTTTTTATTCAACAAGGACTACTGGGATGTACTTTCTGTGATATCCAGCTATGCACTGTCTTGAAAGCAGGTGGTCACGGTCATTCAGCTGTTCCTTATAGGTTGGCAAGTTAGGGAGGATGTTTGTTATCGATGGGGAAAACACTGAAAAGTAGGTCAAGTACAACAAAAGGTCACTGGAGAGGAACAAGGATGCTGGAATTCAATTCTTGCAAGCATGCACAAATGGAGGCTTTGGCAGCTGTGGCATCCAAGACTACACTGGGAGAAAAGCAAAAGACCCAACCCTTTGTAGCTGCAGAAGAATTTATCTGTGTTGGTCTCTACTATTTGTATATACATTTTACAAGCAATTCACATGAGTTCCATGCTACTATTCCTAATTCAATTAATAAAAACATGTGCATTTAACAAGCATTGGCTCTCCAAAACAGATAAAGAGCTCACTGGTTGACAGGAGCCCAGTGCTACGCTCACACTGGGATACGCAACTGATGTCTTAAAATATTGAGAGCAAAGATGGAGTAATACAGTTAACTTCTATGGGGAGTACTTGGAGAACAATTTCAGCTGTCTAGAGAACTGAAAATTAGTTTCATATTTAAATTACTACATTGTATGTATACACCTGTGTGTATACATCCATCGCAAGCCCACACCACTTCCCTGAGGGCTGAGAGGGAGGGTTCCCCCCACAAAAAGCAGTTTTGGGTGGCAGCAGCCATCCTTCCAGCAATGCGTAGCACAAAGGTCTGACCACCTCTGGAAGCATCTCTCCCGTCTCAAACACTTCTAAAACTGCTGCTCAACAAGGCTGAAATGAAATCAGGTAAACATTTAGGAAGACCTGTAAGGAGATGAGGAGAAACAGGAGGCCCTGACAGTTTCTTACACTCGTAGAAAAGGACAGGGGGGTTGGGAATTTATTTTGGTTTGTAGGTTTACTGCGCATTTGACCTGGCAAATGCAAAACATGACCCCGTGGAGCTGGGGCTGCTCCCATGTGCTGTGGGGAGAAAGCTCTTGCTATATGCTCTCCTGCAGCTTAAATCAACTCTGGCAATTCATCTTCCCTCTCAGTTCCTCTACCTGAGACTTGGGAAGCAGGGATGAAGGTGACTGAAAGGAAAAATGCTCTAACGAAACAAAATTAATCCCAGAGTATTTCCTGACATAAGAGTCTTTCAAGGTAATCTGACATGTTCTCAGGGCAAAACCACCGTCACGCCTGGCAGTCAAGGCTCGAGCGATGCCTTGGCGTTGCTTCATGCTTCAGTGGAACACGGTGCAACACTTCCCGGGGCCCGTCCACGCAGCTGGCGCTGCTTCAGCCCTGCCTATTCCCTCTCCTCATGGAGAGAAAAGGGACATGCTGCCTTTTTATCTATTTATGCTTTTTATATATTTCATATACAAGCGTGCTGGTAATACCTAGACATATAAAATCTATATAATTATTTATGTAAGAAGGAAAAGTAACAAGAAAGGGTCAGACTTCAAGGGAAACCCAGGGTACAGCTGCATGAACGAGAGCAAACAGACCCTGCTCTGCTCTATCTGCTATACTGGATGGAACCACTTTTCTGTCTATTTTTAACTCTCCCCTAATTTCACAGCAAAAGCTGACAAAAACAAGGACAACTAATTAAGTGATTATAAAAGAAAACTATCTAAAGTAAATATTATAGAAGAAAATAGAAGAAAACAATGATCTTCAATGTTTTAGTCCCTGCTTTACCGCTCTGAAAATCTTGTACAAACATGAAAATGTATACAAACATGGATGTTATCCCCAGATTCCAGCAGAGCAAAATGAAAATATTTTGAGTGGTTTTGCATTATGGGAAGCTCTAGCAGAGCGGGGCTTTTTTTAAAAAAAAATAAATCTCTGTAATTTCCATTTTAGCTTTGTTAAACAGTCACATTAGAACATCTAATTGCATCTCTTTTTTTAATGTATTTCCTTGCTACATCTAGAGATGAGACATTTCTCAGTAAAAGAAGAAAAATATTTCCCAGAGTCACAAAACACTTTCAAAGCCTCAAGTGGCAACAGTTTCAGTGATAAAACAACACTATTTTGTAGCACACAACTGACACTACTGCACTCTATTAATTCTTGCCCACTGACATTACAATAACCCTCTGCACTGTTTGTATTTTAATAAACCTCTCCAGAGTCTGCTTTTAATTAGAGATGTATATTCACATACCAAACTCCTGGTTCTTACTCTTTTATTGGATAATTTTATTGAAATTAGTGTTCAAGAAGCACCGAAAATTCCCACTCCATCTAGCAAGATCTTCTCATTACCACCAGAAGCCTTGATGTCTGCAAGTCTGCTTACAGTGTCCATCACTATGACTCAGCATATGCAAGAGCTGAACTTTAGGACCATAGAGAATACAAGGAAAGAAACTGTTACATCGCTGCATCTGAATACAAATCCCAATATTTTGCTTTGATTTGGGGCCTGTTTTTGGTTTTGGGGGGTTTTTTTAGCTTTAAAAGTATTGTTACTTCTTGGGCCATAAAATAGTTTTTCACAATGGGCATACTGTTAAAACCCTGCCATACATTCAAGTAGCACAATGATGCTGAATCTATAGCTACATCCAGGTGCTGCATCGTAGCTGCCCCCTTCTCCAGGTCAAAGCCCAGCTGGCTTGGCAACAGCAGCCCGACTGTGGTCCATGCCCATCAACCAGCAGGTGGAAGAGCAGCTACTGGCTCCCTCAGAAGAAGGAAAGGGGGAAGCTCAGTGTTACAGCCAGAACAAAATCACCTCTGTATTTGAATTATGTCTAATAAAAAATACAAAGTAATTTGTAATTTTATTAGACTTAATTAATAATTTTGTGAAGTCCTGGAAAATCAACACTATGAACAAAAATCATGGGGAGACAGGGCACACGCAGCTGTGCAGTAAAAGGAATTCTTTCATTACTTTAGTATATTGACTAACTGGATTAACTATGATCTTTGCAGAAGCAAATGCACTCACTCTTACCTACTTCAAAGGCCTCTTATTCAGGCCATGTTTCCACTAAGTCGAATCAATGTTTCTGTTGCAAAGATTTTTGTACGCTACTCATGTAAGGTTATGGACAACCATAATGATGGTTCTGAAGAAGTACAGAGCTTCTGAGAGATCAAAATGCAGCTCAGAAAACAATCACAGCCACCACAGATCCTGCTGCCTTACAAGTTGCCTTTTTAAGGCTGTGGCCTTTTGTGTGACAATTTTGATCATTTAGAACTTCCGTTTTTCTTTTTTTTGCCCCAGACTTCTCAAGCTGTGTGATGCAATTGCCATCTCTGACATGAGAAGCTATGGGAAATAACAAATGTAATACAACCTGGCAGCTTACCTCCAGCAACTGGAGTCCTCAAGGAAACAATGCTGTCTGCTGACTGAGAGAGTTAGCAGCCCTCTTTAACCCATTACAACACGGACCCTCTCAACAAGGTATCCCCACTGCCCAGAACACATTCCCTCAAGCACTGGCTTGAACCACAAGCTCGGTTGAACACACACAAAGTAATTGATTGCAGGACAGGACTACCACCAACAGCACACAACTACAGAGAGACCCTTCGTTAGTGCAAAAGATGTGCTTTTTTTCCATTACCACAGTCACAGAAATACACGATATGAGTTATGATTTCAGATCATTTGTATTACACGTAGCTATCGGAAATTTCTTGCATTACCATGTCTGATGCCTCAAACAACCCACTCACACTTGCACACGTGTATAAATAAGATACTGTACCATTGTAATGCCCTTCCTCAGCACAAGCATACCTTGAATGACCTCAGGAATAGTTAAACATGCAACTAATACACAAGAAATACACAGAAACCACCAAGCCAAATTCTATCAGCCAAGCTCACTATGCTAAACGCAGTTCTCTGCAACCCAGGCATTTTCCTTCCAACATCTCCTATTCCATTAGAGCAGCACATGGGAAGCAACAGGGGAGCGACAGTGGGTGCTGGAGATCTGGCCCTATATGTTCGGGTTCAACTCTGAAAAGAAGAAAAGCAACCTCCAAGCATGATGTGGGTACGGGCTCACACATTTAAAACACTCCTTATAAACACTGCTTGTAACAAAGTCCAAGCTGACGAATTTGCAGGAAAAATGTTGGAGAGGATGAACCTTACCTTTCAGTGCACCAGCATTACTATTACATTACAGATCTCAGTGTGTTAATCATTAAAAGCCTGGAAACTCATGTTGAGAGGTATGATAGCAATGCATGGACATATTCATTGACATTTAAGATAGTCACTTTGATTAATTATTAAATCTCTGAAATTAACTTGGTGCTTGAAATGGCTTTTCAAAGGGTCCAGTGTTCGCATTAGTAAATTAACTTTACTCTTGACAGCTGGCATTAGTTGCTTGGAAACAATTATATTATTTAAGACCTCTAAACACACTCAATCCACCAACCCCCAAACTGGTTTCCCCAAAACTGATAAGAGTCATTCCCTGCTCAAAAGATTTAAATATTTTGGTGACATAGCCTGACATTCAATTTTCAAAAAATAGCATCTTTGCAGTCACTGAACCTACACTTAATTTCATCCAGTGCACCCAGCCATTTCCTAAGTTGAACGTAAGAAGCATGAAAATTGCTCAGAAAAACAATTAAAATTTTACATATTTTATATATTTTAAAATATATAAACAAATCTCTCTCACATAAAATTTCTACTCAGGCCCAAATACATGCAGATGAATATAAATTATTCAGGCTAGCCAATCAGTCAGTACAGGAAAAGGTAGTTAATCAAAACACCAAATAAATCTTTCTTCTTTTCCTTAATTCAGTAGGTGTCTCTTTAAAAAAGAAAAAAAAAAGTAATTTCATATAAACTGCCAATATCTTACCAGTATTAATTAGACAGGAAAAAACTCACAGCTATGAGCATTTTATGACTGTAAACAAATATTAAATATATTTTGCTGACAAGAAGAATTAACTATTTTTAGTTCTCTTCCTCACCATTTTCAGCAAAAAGGTATTTTTCCTACAAACATTTTAAAATGTGCTCTTCCCTAATTCTCAAGAAAGTACCAGTTAGGTGAGTAAGCATGGGATCTGATCTGACCCAAAAAGGCTAGAAACAGGAGCTGCTGCATCACCAGTGCCCACCCACTAACGGGACTTAAGGGAAAGGAGATGAGGGAGAACCGAGGCTGGGCAGAAAAGCCATCTCAGTCCAGGACAGGCACCTGCCCATGGCCACCCCAGCAGCTGGGACACAAACTTCAGCCTTTGGGAGCAAAGCCAGAAGCCCCACCAGCCCCTACCACCACCTGAACCGTGGCAGCTCGGCGTGATGCCAATGAGCTGGTAAGAGCTGGTGGATCTTGAGCTTCATGCAGTAAGAAAAGCAAGAAATAAAACCAGGTCTAATTCTTGACCCAACACAGTCCCCTCAATGGGCCAAGATATGATGTGGCTGAGATATCAGAAGGAAGCTCTGTCCTTCTGCTGACACTGCTCATGTCTGCTACAGCAGTGCCCCAAACCTGTTTAATTTCATACCATTCATCAGTCTTGAGTGCATACATGGGCCAGTTTATTTTTTGCAGAAATAAATACCCTTCCCTCACATTTTTCCACATCTTGGTTTCAAATTAAATAAAGCGAGGAAGTGAAATCAGGTCTTATTCATTCTTTAGAAGTGGCCCTACTGGTAGTAAAAACAAGGTTTCCACCAAAAAACAAAAAACAAACAAAAAAAAGAAACAAAAAAAAGTCAGTATTTTTAGGTAGCTTTAGGTCTTAGAATACTTGGGAAAAAAAATCGTAGAGAGACTGATATTTTAAATAATTTCATAATTGCACATCTCTGAATGCCTCCTAGAGTTAAAGGTTATCCAGAAGTTACAAAACTTTTCCCCAGAGTAGACTCACAATCTTGAGATTGAGACACTGTTCCGTACAGAGAACAATACACAGAGGGGAGAAGTCCATCAATTTGCATCCACTTGCAGGCTTCCTAAAACCCTATGTAGACAAAACTGTTCTTAGCCTTCAAATTCAAGATAAATTCATGTCAAGATACACCAAAGCACACACAGGAACCACAAAATATTTTGTCTGCGCTAATATGATACTGAGAAGGCTGCCTGAGGCCAGATTTTGTGCCAAGGTACATCTAGGAAAGATGATAGGCATGGAATAAGCATCCTTGAAAAGCTTCCTCCAAAACCCAGAGGAAACTCCCAGGCACCGGAAGATGTTTCAAGGTGTCTCCCCTTGCTTCAATACAAGTGAAGCCTCCCATTAGAGCAGGAAGAAGCAGAATTAAGTTACAGAATTTAGTTCTGGGATCCTCCTGGCAGGCCTGAGGGCAGAAGTGAGAGGGACCCTCTGCCCTGCTCAGTGTGGGCCACCCTGTCCTGTCTCTGGCACCTGCTCACACAGTGTCTCTGCTCCCAATTCCCACTGTAACCAGCAGAAATACACAGTCTGCCAATAAAATTTTAAAAAAGCAACGCACAGAAAAAAAAAGCAAAAAATCCCAATATTCTCCAACACGTCAATCATTCTTCAAGAAATTACAAGATACAATTGCTTTAATATTTAGCAGCAATTAGTAAATATTAGTAAAAGAAACTGCTGGTGGCCCCATATGCCAAGTGCTGTCCATCAGATGATGAGCAGCACAGAAGTATCAACCCCAGGGGACAGACCTAGCCTGCTGGTGGACCAGCCTCCAAGGGAGACGTCCCCAACATGTGCAATAAGGAAGAATGTCTTGACGTCAGTTAAAAATTTAGTTTCTTATTTCCTGTGGCAAGAATACAGAGCTAGGGAAATAATTTACAGATTGAAACCCAAAGATGTTTGAAGTGGCCATAACCCTTGAGGATACAGGAACTTTGCCTGTTACAGAGGTTGCTCATTTTTTTCCCCTCAACAATTCAAACAGGCTCGCTGTGTGGAAATGCAGCTTATCTACGCTTGAGAAGCAGCATAAGGAGATTTTCTACATGCTCTTCTTGAAGTAAGTTTCCACTCAAAAGTAATGATTCCCAAATCGCATATATACATACACGTACATTTGAGTTGAAATTTCAACATTAAGTGTTTTTTCCCCTGATAATTGCTCTCACAGGAGAAGCTAAGAGGAAGGAGTGCCCATGCCCTCCCCAAACACCACCAGAACCTTCACACAGCACGGCAGTCGCTCAGTTCTGCGTTATACTTAAGTCTAACTGCAGACACAGAGACCAAATCTTTGTGTGTTTGGAGCTCTGTGCTGTGACCCTGAGCTCCAGACTTATCCAGATTTATTCCACAGTAACTGCACCTCAGAAGTTTGCTTTGTTTAAAGTTCTTCAAGGTCTTTCTTTTCACACATTTGAAGAAACAACACCAAGCCGCTCTAGGAGAGAGATCAATATAAACACACAGATTATCTTTTGCCACTTCCAATCTTTCACACTCTACCAAAAAAACCTTAACCTGTCACTTACCCACACGTGCATTTTCAATGTACACATACAGACATGCTTAGCTCCAGTCCAAAACTCAGTCTACAACTTCTGCATCCCCACTGGCCTCCACACCAAAGGAAACACACATACATTTGCTTGGATTCTATAATAGTTATTGGATTTCATATGGTAAAGAGCAGCAGTCAAGTCTTCTCTAAAGCTCCAGCTGAAACCATTTTCTTCCAAGTGAATAAAATAAATAATGAAAAAAAAATCACTGTACTTGACAGGCAATTTAATGCATTTAATATTTACTACAATACATCTATCTGCTGCATTTTGAGGTCAGTGTTAAACAAGTCTCACTTTTTTTCTCTTCCCCCCCCCCCCCCTTCCTTCCCCAACCCCTCAGCAGCATTACCATTTAAAACATTATTACAGGTTAAAACTTTAAATTCTAAGAGAAGGTTCATGCGTAAAAGATATTGGCAAGAATAATTGGCTTTTTCAAATAAAAGAAATCAGCAGTAAACTGTATTAATCAATTATTATTTAATTCTGTGCTCCAAGCTAGTGGTTTCTGTCAGCAGCGGTCCTTCAGACCCAGGTTTTTTACTTCAACTTTAACAAACAAGGTTTAAGCCATGCATTGAAATGAAATAACACATAACTAATCAACTGCCTTTGTTTTTGAAGTCCGAACAATTTCACTTGTGAACCAAAATGAAATAAAACCATGCATACTTACAAATTATCTCAGAGGAAACAATCCAAGGATGCTGATCTCTCAGTTAAAATCATAGAATCATAGAATGGTTTGGGTTGGAAGGGACCTTAAAGATCATCTAGTTCCACCCCCCCTGCCATGGGCAGGGACACCTCCCACTAGACCAGGTTGCTCAAAGCCTCATCCAGCCTGGCCTTGAACACCTCCAGGGATGGGGCATCCACAGCTTCTCTGGGCAACCTGTTCCAGTGCCTCACCACCATCACAGTAAAATATTTATTCCTAATATTTCATTTAAATCTACCCTCTTTCAGCTTAAAACCGTTACCCCCATCCTAGTGCTGCCCTCCTTGATAAAGAGTGTTACCCCATCTCTCCTGTAGCCCCCTTTAAGTACTGGAAGGCTGCTGTAAGGTCTCCCCGGAGCCTTCTCTCCTCCAGGCTGAACAACCACAACTCTCTCAGCCTGTCCTCATATGGGAGGTGCTCCAGCCCTCTGACCATCTTCGTGGCTCTCCTCTGGACTCGCTCCAACAGGTCCATGTCCTTCCTGTGCTGAAGACTCCAGAGATGAACTCAGTACTCCAGGTGGGGTCTCACGAGAGCAGAGTAGAGGGGAGAATCACCTCCCTTAACTTGCTGGTCATGCTTCTTTGATGCAGCCCAAGATATGGTTGGCTTTCTGGGCTGCAAGCGCACATTGCCAGGTCATGTTGAGCTTTTCATCAACCAGCACCCCAAAGTCCTTCTCCTCAAGGCTGCTCTCACTCCATTCTCCTCTCTGTATTTGTGCTTGGTATTGCCTTAACCCATTTCAGGACCTTGCACTTGGCCTTGTTGAACTTCATGAGGTTTGTGCCATATCCTTTCACCTTTGCCAAAAAGTGTAACAGAGTGCAAAAACACAACACAAACGACAAAACATCTGGAAGAAGCTCTTAGAATTACTATTTTATTCTACCCATACACAGTATCTTTTTTAGGGTTCACTGCTACAGACCCTTATCTCTCCCCTCTGTCAGTGGGAGTTACTCACGTTTGGCATTTGCAGGACCAAATCTTTGGCTGGCCTACAGCAAAGCACAGCCCAGACAATATAAAACCTCACAAAAAACACTGTCAACTCTACAAATCTGCTTGATAAAATAAACATCAACCAGGAAAAGTACAATCATTGCAGTCAGATTTTTGACAGCTTTGTTTTCTGTGAAGCAGCTATAAATAAACAAACAAATCTTCCCATGCATTTTAAGATGCACAGAAAAAAATACATTAAAATCCCAGACCACATTGTCTGAATAAACCAGCTGAATTTGCAAATACAAAGGCTATTTGAACTTTATCTCCTCTGCTTCTTCCCCATACAGCTTTCTGTTCACATACTTTTTTGACCTAGCCTTAAGTTAAGGCATCCCCAGTGGCCCCAGGTCAAGCCTAAAGGCGGGCCGTACTCATCTGAAGATCTAGACTATGCTGTCACATCAACAACCAACCATCCTCCCGGTTTGCTAAGCAGCACATACACTTCTGTTTAAATAAGAATGTAGAAAGAGCAGCTGGCAGTCACAATACTAGTTACCTGTACTTTTTAAAAGAAAAACACATACTGCAGACTATGAGCAGGATTTTTTCCACTTTCTATTAATAAGGGAAACACACAAACCTATGTATCCATCCATTTTAGTCAGAAGGTGAAAACATGCAGCCCTTACTTGCATAAGGACTTAAGTGACTGAGATGTCTTACCTTCCTCCCTTTTGCAATAGGATTTTATGACAAAAATACAAGAAAAAAAATTCTTAGATGGCAAATTCATGGGGCACAGTGTATCATCATTGTACTTTTCAAGCAATTTAAAGGACTTCAGGATTATGTGAAGAGAAAGGGGTTCCAGGCTTGTAATTCAGGAATTTCATGAAATTTCCACTTATGAACAGAAGTGATCCTGTTTATTAATTACCTTTTGTAGGCTACTCAAAATCAAGTTAAAATTTTCTCCTTGTTTGTACATGTCCCCATATGAGTTCGTGGTAGTTTACACATAAACCACCCATTAATTAATCATATAAGACCAAGCTATCAAGTTTCAAAAGACATTTTATTGCAAACTAAAAGATCACTAACCAAACCTACTTTTCCTCACCTGCAAACCCACTGACAATTTACCAGTGCATAACATATCAACATATTGAAACTATGTAAGGGTTCATTCCAAGCAATTACTTTCATAGAATTTTTAAAATTGTCTTCATTAAATATTGTGAGAAAGATAAGGGGTTTGAGCATTTTTCATATATTAAAGTTATCTTCATGCAATGGAACAATGTGTTATCTTGGTCACCTTCTCTACACACATTAATGTAACCCCCTGAACAACTATGCTACCAGCACTACATTCTAGTAAGACTCTTAAACCAACAGCTAATAAACTTCTGTTGTTATCTGTGATGTGAGGAAGAAAACAACCTACTGTGAGTAGACATGTAGCTGTAAAAAGCCCAATTATCCACACAGCACAAAGGACCACCAACTCTGGGTCGTAACTAGAACAGCCTTAGACAGTTTTGCTCAGTCTCCAGAAACAATTTGTGTGACACAATCTGCCCTACAAAATCCATGGCCATTCAGATGAAAGCCCAAGTTCAGAGAAGTAGTGGGGGAAAAAGAAAAAAAAAACAAAAAACCACACCTACAAAGGAGCACTGTTTTCTAGCCATCCGAGAACAACCACAAACAGTGAATTGTAGTGCACAAATCAAGTACCAGTTACAAAAGGATAGCATTCAGTGCTTTTTCCAATCCTTGTGATATGCTAAGGAGCGGCAGTATGTATTTTAAAGGTCTGGCCGTTCTCTTTTCAGCAGACCAACCTCTCCCTCTGTGCTCTCCTCTACTGCTCATAGCACAGCGCTGGGGACTCCCTCTGCCTGAATGAGCCAGCAAAGATGTACGTGACAATCGAGGAGCAGAGGAATGCTATCAAAACCCACCACATGTTTAAATATACTGCTATTTTTGTAATTATGTTTAGAGTATACCAAGAAAAATGTAAACAAGTAATTAATGCCCTAACCTCGAGAAGACTCATTTCTTTTTTCCAGGCAGGGTATGGCATAACTGAACAGC
This sequence comes from Pterocles gutturalis, assembly GCF_000699245.1. Lineage (NCBI taxonomy): Eukaryota > Metazoa > Chordata > Aves > Pterocliformes > Pteroclidae > Pterocles > Pterocles gutturalis. Next base: position 39,216 of record NW_010126515.1, read on the forward strand.
AACAGATTTATAAATCCTGGGGATGATTGCATAACTCCTCTGGACATCTTCTGGGAAGCCCAGGTGAAATATGGGTCAAGCTACATAGGGAGCATTTCAGAGACTACCAAAGCATCACTAAATTCAAAGGGATTGCAGAGAGGCCAGTGGATCCCCTGTCTTGCTGCACTCCACTTCGTTTAATTATTGATGGGCAGTTATAACCACCAGCCTGCACAGCTTTAGTCACTACATTTCGAAGTCACTAACCTTTTAGCAATGAAAGGGAACGTAGCGTTTTCATGATAAGCCATGTGAAACTACCAACACCCAAAAGAAAATCCGTGTTCCTGCTTTCTGAATTGTAAATGCCACAGGGCGTATATTTACTGACAACTGACCTGAACACTGCTGCTGGCAGCACTCTGACAGAGATCCAGGCTCTCTCCCAACTTTCCTTCACAAGCATCTTCTCTTTTCTCCTAAAATAGGCTGTCAGATGCAACAATATCCTTATCAGACAGCATAGCAAACAACCCTTTTGATTTCTGAGCATTCAGCACTAATACAGCTTGCACCACATCCCACAGCTCCTGCTGTGACTCATCTCTTATTGACTACACAACTTCAACTGGGCTCCTATACATCAGGACTTTAAATTATTTTCTACTCTAACCTGCAGAAAGCAAGGACAAAAAGCTAATATCACTCTGTATTTAAAATATGTATTTGTGTACCATTCACTTTTTACTGCATTTATTCATAATACACTGTGAATCCTCCTTTTTTTTTTAAAAAAAAAAAAAAAAAAAAAAAAAAGAGATGCTACCAGCTGACAGAATAGCAACAAGGTGTATTGTTGACCAAGGAGTTTCTCCCTCTGGAAGAGGGACAGTGTTATCAAAATAACATAGATCTGAGCAGCCACTGAGCTTGTTAAATACACCCAAAGAAGCATTTGTGAACAAATGTGAAAACACAACTTACTGAGTTAATACTTCACATGGTATCTGTGTAGTTTTGGTTTCACTTTCTTTTTCATAGCCTCATTCAAACAGTATTTCCCCAACAGATATCTTTAATCTCTCTTTTCTCCTTTCTGCCTTCCACAGTCCTTCTTTCTTCTCCAGCCAAATTTCCGTTTCATCAAATCACACAACTATTGAGGTTGGCAGGGCTCTCTGGAAGTCCTCTGGCCCAAGTCCCCTGGTCAGAGCATGGTCAGCTTTGAAGCTGGATCTAACTTTAAACAGGTAGATCAGGGCACTTGCAGCCTTGTCTGGCTTAGTTTTGAGTACCTCCAAAGAAATTTCTCAATGTCCCATAAATATCTCCCCTTCCCATCTTCTTTGTCCTCGACTCCACACCCGAGCACGTACACACAGGTCTTACAAGCACCAGCACTACACCTACAAGCCTAACTTTGACACCTGCAAAACCATGTCTCATGGCCTATCTCCAGCATCAGCTTCACATAAAGATATGGTGTCCATGTCCCTTACACAGAGGCTCCAGATTTTACATCGCGTTTAGCAAGTACAGAACAAATCTGAAGGGTTCGCTCCTTGCTCTCCCTCTGTGGGGCTGGAGGAGCAGAGCACTAAGGTCCTCCACACCCCACAGGTTCCTGCAGGGTGGTGGGATCTCACACCGATTCTGGCACCCTACTGCTCCCATTCAGTTAGACTCTCCCCTTGGCCACCTTTCCAAGCATAGCTCTCTCCGAATATCTCCCATCATCTGTTCAAAGCACGCAGGGACAGCAGAGAAACAAACCCTATTCCTCCCTCCTCTGTCCCACAGCTGCCCACACAGTGCTCCCAGCTCCAGCACGGGGACTGTACTAGAAAATACACTTAGGTGCTATGTGGGTGATCAGATCCCATGGTCACTCACCAAAATTCACTTCTGCCCACTTAACACCAAGGAGATTTGGGTTCATTTATAGCAAGTATTATGCCCAAAACCAGCCGTTATGGAATTTCCACTGCATGCCAAAAACCAAGAGACGTTGCTCCATATGCTCTACTACATGCGCACACACCACACCCCCCCCATTAAAAAACACAAACTGCAAGCTGCAAGTGCCACATGTGAGAATTCCTAGCAAGGTTCAATTTCACCTACTTTCTCATATGCATTATAACGCAATCTTTAATTACCCATCTTCCACTTTTTCATGAGACCCTATCTCATTTAATGTCCAGAATAAATGATTTTAACTACCCAAATAATTACTCAAGACCTTGTTTTCCCCTCATTGCTCAAAGTGTAATTCCATGCCCTAGTTCCCACACATTATTCAAGCCCTTCTTTCTGGACAGACATTAATTTCTTCCTGAGCTCCTCCATGGTGCTCATCACTGTAGCATTTGAGAGCTTAGCAAACACTAATTTACTTTCATAGCATACCAGTGAAGGAGAGGTACCATTAACCTCATTTCATAGGTGGAGAACTAGAGCACAGAGAGATTATCAACAGTATGCAACAATTTAAAGGTTGCAGCCTGAGATGCCTTACAGCTGGATTTTCAGAGTAGTGCTAATATAATTTTTTTATACATACAAACCATACTTCTCTTTGCATGCTACAGCAGCTTGTGTCAGACATCCACAAATCCAAGCTCTCATGCCAGGGAAACAAGCGATGAGCCCTGATGGGAAGGGTGGTGCGAAGGCAGATACTATGCTGCACCAGGACTTGGCACAGCCTCTGCCACGCACTGAATCCATCACAAGCGCCATAGCAAAAATAAGCAGGTAGTCCTTCATTAAGGACTCATTTAAGAGAGGACAAATTAAGGTTCTATAGGCACCCTTAGTTCTACTGCCTTTTAAATTTGGATTACACGTCCTCAGAACTGGAATAGTCTTGCACACTGACTTCTGTACAATTTCCTGAGTTTCAGAGGGAAACTAGAAAATACTCAGAAAAAAACAGGTACTCTTCAGGTGCCCAGGTCATCAGCAGCCTGGTTGTCACAGACTCCTCTACCCAGCCACAGCCCTACCCCTGCTCTTTTCTGCCAAAAAAACACTTTAAAAAGTTGCCTAGTAATTTTTGCGGATATTATGAGAGCTACCAAATTTGCCGTATACAAATACCATCTACAGTAAACAGGTGTTTATATTCATGCTGCTGACTAATTACAGCTGCTGGCATGTCCTACTGAAAAGACACAGCAATCATTCAATACATGTTTATAATCTCATCCGCAAGGTGCTTATATTGCTGTTTCCTTCTTCCCTCCACTAATTGATTTAAGTTTTCTATTAGAACTGAAGGCCAACATTAAAACTGACACCTCAGTAGTTGCTTTTACCTCTCTCTAATCTTAGTTCATAAATCCTGATGTTTTGTTCACAATATCCAAGGGGAAAAAAATAATCACATCACTACATATTCATGATATAAATTGACGAAGTCATGATTAAAAACATGAGCTTACACATCCTTTCAGGAAGTAGAAAGTCCAGGTCTCTCTAAATTTCATTGTTTGAACCTGAATATCATATAATCTAGATATACTAAAATATAAAGGGTGCCAAATTCTCTAAAACACTAGAAGCACAACCTCATACCAGCAGCTGTTGTAAGAGGAGGAAGACCTATAACAAATACACTTCTTCAGCATGACAATTAAGATCCTTACTTTAACAAACCAGCAAAGAACAGAACCAGAAAGTAAATGAAAGAAAAGTAGCACAGAAATTGTACACTTCTAATTGCTAGCAGGGAAAAGTGCTGATACTTCATGGAAAGAATTAGATAACTCAGGTCTCATTATTTCAGTGACTTAAAATAAATAAGCTAGTTTCCCTCAAGAAACTCTAAAGCAATGTTTTACCATCCCTGCTCTGTGCTGCCCCAGGAGTCTAAGGGCCACTTGCAGAAGAGCCACAAAGGGTCATTTAAAAAAGTAATCCCATTGCTAACAAACTTACACTGGCTGTTTCACCACTGCTTTTGGAAAAAAAATGGTAAAATTTCTGTGACATGTTTCATGGATACCGAAAATACTTCACCAAAACTGGCACACACCTGCCTGGCAAGAAGAAACACCTTGCTCCAGTCCTCTGCGGAACCCCACAGCCTCGGGTGCCTCACCGACAGACCCTGTGGCTGGGTATCACGTTAGTGGCACAAGTAACACCAATTTAATTTTATTAAATTAAATAATAAAAAATGTTAATAAAATGTTATTTCTGTAAACAACATAGAATAATAAAGGTTGGAAAAGACCTCAAGGATCATCAAATCCAACCATCAACCCAACACCACCTAACCCACTAAACCATGTCCCTAAGCACCACATCAACACATTTCTTGAACAATTTTAGGGATGGTGACTCCACCACTTCCCTGGGCAGCCTGTTCCAATGTTTCATCACTCTTTCAGTGAAGAATTTTTTTCTAATATCTAGCCTAAACCTCCTCTGGTGCAACTTGAGGCCATTTCCTCTTGTCCTATCACTTGTTACTTTTGAGAAGAGGCCAGCACCCACCACATAATGCAGCTAAAGCCACTATTCAAACAGCTTAAGCACCTACAAACACAAGTCCCATCCCAAGGCTTACATGCTTTTAACTAATATAAAACAGGAAAGGAGTAAAATAAGATTTTAATATATGCATATTTCTTAGGCTTGAAAGACGTAAGTAATTTCATGGGATGCTAAAGAGCTGCTAACATTCTCCTTTTTATTACCCATTCTTACTGGTTTGCTATCTATAGAGTGAGAATAATATGCAATATCAAACTCCTGGGTTCTTCTAGAAAGGATACATTCACTAACAACCACAATGAACAAGATGGTAGATAAATGGTGTCACCTCCAAAACACACACATAGTTCACCAGAAGTCAAGCAACCCTTTGCAAGAGTGTGGCTCTCATGAAATACAAAACTGCACTTGATGTAATGACCAACTGTTTAAAAAACCCAGAATCTAACACACATAAAGATGAAAATGCAACAGAAAAAGCACAGGGGTACAACACCCTGACCTAAGGAGTGCCTGAAGCGAAGCACAACAGTCACTTGCTACTACTTTTGTTTCACTCACAAATCTCTGAATGAGAAAGCTGATACTGTCTGTCCCAGGAGTAGAGCTCAAATACAGCTGTCCTATTTATCACCATGCCTGGCTTGGAAACTGACACCAGGCAGTCGCCCTGTGATGACAGAGTCTCTCTGGACATCAGCATCACACAACAGTCACTTGCTACTACTTCTGTTTCACTCACAAATCTCTGAATGAGAAAGCTGATACTGTCTGTCCCAGGAGTAGAGCTCAAATACAGCTGTCCTATTTATCACCATGCCTGGCTTGGAAACTGACACCAGGCAGTCGCCCTGTGATGACAGAGTCTCTCTGGACATCAGCATCAC
>NW_010126515.1:44606-65947 GCF_000699245.1 Pterocles gutturalis
TGAACTCCTGGGGTTATCCAGACCTCAGGGAAAAAGTGACTTATGGAACACAGACAGAAATACTGAAGAACTGTAAGACATTAATGAAAATCTCGAGGCTCCAAAAATCATGAAACAGTCATTAAGGAGAACAAAATAAGAAGCTTTAACAAATTTTACTTATTTTTAAAAAATATTATTTTCATTGTGTTTTCAAGGCCCGCCATATTCTCTGCTCGGGTTACCAAGCCTTTTTTCTTGTAGGCTGCACCAAATGTATTACCTTCAGTTTCAGCGAAAGCTGGGATTTTCCTGTACTAACATGACAAGATCTAGGATGGAAGGAGAAACACCACATGCACCGACACCCCTCCACACATGCATGCAATTAAACTCTAGACTAGCAACATGCACTCTTTGTAAAATGAAAAGTGGTTGTCCTGTATTCCTCACCCTTAAGATCAATTAACATCTCTGCAACCTGAGCTATTCAATGCCCCTGTCACCACATTACTCATAAAACATTAACTCTTTTACAACCCCAATCAAATCTATGTGGCTGCTGCAAACAAGAACTATTTGTACCAATTTATGAAATGGAGAAAATCTTGACAAGAGCGATGCTGCTACTGACCATGGCATTAAGAAGCCATAGGAATATCACTTCCCTCAGTGTTTTGTCTTTGTGCTATTTCAGTAGCAAGTTTCTTCTACCAATATTTAATACAGCTTTAAAGCCACACAGGTTGTAAAATGGAAAGACATTCGTTAGTAAGATTTTGTCAGCAGAGGCAGAGTCTCTGCACTGGAACATTGAGTCATGTTGGTGAATAACACCCAAGCGGAGTTTTTCTGCTGTTATCATCCTAAATAGCACATCATATATCCAATACTAATTTTAACTAATTATTCCCAGATTTCAGTCAACAAAGAGGACATCTTCAACTGGGAGTTATATAAATCTTCCCGTTTTTCATTTTTGCCTTATTTGCTAGGCTAGGAATCAAACACCTTACCTTCGCTTTCCAATGATGACACAGGGAGAGAGATGGGACAATTAATGGAAAGAAGGGAAAGATCACCACTTGTATTTTGGAGGCAAATTCAAAGAGATTGATGTCCTAAAACTGAGGAACCAGATGATTCTCACCAAAAAATTGTGGAAGAATTAATAAAGGGTATCACAGACAAAAACAATACATGACTTTACTGTAGCAACAGTATGGCAGACTACTTTGTCTCAAATATCAATGCTTTTGTCAAGGAACATATAATAAGCCTTGACAAAGGACAGGAGAAAATTATTCATGGGACTCTGAGTGACTAAACAGAACATTTTACAGTCAGGGATAAAAGAATGGGACCTTTCGGGTTAGCGGGAGTTGACTAGTAGAATTCTATAAACACTTTTTTCTTTAAATCTTTCTTTAATATTTTCATTGCATCAACAGAGAAAATAAAAACTTTATGCCAATGGACTATGCTGCTGACATCATGTTGGGAGGAACAACGTAAGAAGAACAACCATTGAAAAGAGAGTATCTTTCGGGAAGAGATGGGATGACATAAACCAGAAGTAACCATAAGACAAAATTTAAAAGTGAGCGTTCACAGCAATGCCCTCTGGACCTGCCCGGCCAGATCATGACAACTATGTTTCATGTGACCTGCAGTTCCAAAATCGGTTGGAACAAACCCTTCCAAAGGTTTTGCAAAATAAAAGACTTAGCACTGAAATCAGACTGGGGTGGAGGAAGGAAGGGGCTTGTGCTTGCTTTGGTCAGAGGTGACCAGATCAGGCTGGATCCCCAAAACACCTTCCTGCTCCAGATGAGGTTGAAACTCAAAGTTCTTGGCAAAACATCCCGACTTCAGCAAAAGGACATGTAATTTTGGGGAGCCTTCCAGGCAGCTCTGCCACACAGCACTATCAGTCTTGGTAATAATATAACAAGAGCCTTTTTTCTTTCAAAGTGTCATTAAAAGGAACAGGTTCAATGGCACTGCCATGGCACTGCGCAAGATAAATATAACGCTTTTTAAAGTGTTTTATGCCAGAAGCACCAACTCGTCTAAGTAGGCTGGGTGGCAATTTCATCACCCATTATGTTCACTCTGCAAAATCTCACTGAAATGAGTACAACACCTGCACTACTGGTAACAATAAGTGTTTGTGTACCAAAATTATTATTTTAGTTATTCTATTACACAGCACAGAAAGAGACTCTTCAGAAAGACAGGAGAGCTAATGTTGCATGTCAAAACAAGGATATCCATTTAACTGAACCCAAATGGGTGTAATGTCCAAGCAAAAACACAGCTGGCTCGAGAGCTGGGGTCTCCTTTTTTACCCAGAGAGCTTTAGGCACCACTGTACTCCTCTTTCATCCACCTATGTCCCAATATCACAGCTAATGTGGTCTTCCATGACAAAGCTTCAGAAGAATTAAGACAGTACACATAACAGCAGGAGCTACAATATCCCAATACCCAGGCACAGCTGGGCTGAGGACAAACTAAATTCACCTTTTTCCTGTGATCCCCAGAGGCCTATTCTATTTTTAACTTTGTTTTCCTTCCGTTTGATCCTTCAGTTGTTCTAATGTAGTTTCTGCATTTTTCCATTAATTCTGCCTCCACACAATACTCTGAGCAATACTGCAAATGGGGGGAAGAGAGAGTAACAAGCTCATAAAGTGATTGGCTCAGACAATCTTCAAATGCACTGGCTAATTGGATATGTAACTCATAAATGACAACAGAGAAGGGATGGATAACAATGCAGGGAGAGGAAACTAAAAAAGCTCCAATTCCATTCAGTTGAATGAAAAACAGGTCTTTGATTTCATCAGCTCTGACACACTGAAAAAGATACCCATAAAGACAATCTTATTCTCAAGCACACATTCTTCTAAGCAGATGAATGCAAAATGAATGGCTATTAAAGGCTCTGCAATTACTCTAAATTTGCACTGTAAACAGCATAACACCAGGCCATAATTAAATTAAATACGAAACATTTCATTGTCCCCATTACATGAAATTCAATTTCAAGAGAGCATTTATAGTAGCACCAGCAGCATCTTTGCACATTTTGCACACTGCTTTAAGTAGCTACCACACCTATCCAACCAAAACAGTGACACGTAGAGCACATGGAAAGACCAGACAAAAGAAGCACTTGAGGAGCAATTGTCTGATGTGGTATCTCTATAAAGACTTCACCCCTCAAATCTCTTGTGACCTGTCTGGTTTAAGTAACTGTGAGGAGCTGTGAACTCCTTGTGCATCCAACTCCATAGGATTGTGCACTGTTTTGGTCATTCAATCTGAGTATCATGATCACTAAATTAAATACCACTTCAAGATCTGACACACATTCATCCGGTCTGAAATACTCATGACCTCCACAGGCTGAAGTTTGTGCTATCCTTTTATTTTCTAAGTAGAATAAAGGGAAAAACCTATCAGATATTTAGCTCAATCTTAGTGCCTTATATTAAGTCAAGAGTTAATAATTTATTAATCAGCATTCAAGAAATCTTTATTATATGTGACAGTTTTTAGAGGGGTTTTGCTTTCTTATTTAAAAGACCTTCAACAACAACAATCAGCTAGGGAAATATTTTGACATACCACTTTGACACCTTCCTTTGATTTACATATTAAAGCAAGAAAAAGTTATGTGCTTTCATTAATATGTATCATTTTCACATTTTTCAGTGCTAAGTAAATTTAAAATTTTTAGTTCTTATGTAGAAGATTTTATGGTAATACGTTACCTGTTACAACTGCATTGCCCTGCAAAATAGGTCTTTTCTTATAAGAACTCAGTCTTAACAATATAGATGAATTATGAAATTATCAGCATGGTAAATTTTCTGGAAAACGGAAACAGATCAAGATGATCATATTAAGGAGGAACCCAGTAAACAACAAAACACTCTACATTAGTTTACTCATGGAGACAGGCAAGCAAAGTGCACTGCGAGGAAAATCTCGTTTCACAATTTTCCATAGGATAGCAGTACTCTGGTGCTGTAAGGCACAATCACATTCATTGCTTTGTCTTAGAACAATTGTGAGATTCTTATGATCTATTTCAGCAAAGTGGAAATGAAGCTCAATGATACAAAAAGATACTGTCAGACACTCACATAGTACAGAACAACAAAAAAAGTCCATCAAACTTCAGCTGCTCAACAACAAGCGCAGCTTCACTGCAAAGCTCCCAAACCACCGATCAGAACAGCAGAAACCTTTTAAAAGGTAATTTCTGTGCATGACTGGTTCCACTGCCAAGACCTTGCCCTGGCAGCCCTGCACAATACCCCGCATAGGGGCTGAGCACGGCTTCCCTCCCACCGTCCCCATGGGCACTCCTCCGGGAGAAGCCCAAGGCAGACCAGCAGCTCCAAAGCCCGACAAGTCCAGGGAAAATACCCCAGTAAACTGCAGGGAGCAGCGCAGTTTGCACAGGGACTTCCAAGCAGGCGGTTTATTTTGGTTTCAGGCAAGCTGTTGCTGTCACGTGAGCACAACCAAACAAAACCCACCACTCAATTCTTCACGAGTGGTCCTAGACCTGCAGTGGGGAAGCAGCCCACCTGAGTTACTCACTGCTGACAAGAGTGGGTCACAGCAGAGTCTCCAAGGACTGTCTCTCCCGCAGCAACAAACATTCATCATCAACTCCAACTTACAAATGAGCGATAGCTGCCTTTACAGCACTTTAAAAATATCCACCATGGGGCTTTCCAAAGGCATTATACAAGGGCTACTGCCACCCTATCGCTCCTCAACACAAAGTGTTTTAACAAAGGGTTTCCAGCAGTCAGACTCAATTAACTGCACCTGAAATCTCACCCGGGTTTGCAGACAGACCCCACTCACTTTGAGAGCGCTGTGCCACTTCAGCTGCTTTGTATTGTTCATCAGCAGTCACAGACAGATAAAGCCCTAACAGGAACTGACTTTTTAACACTTGCGTGAGGCTCAGATTCTAGCAAGCAAGGAATATTGTTGATGGCTCTGGAGTTTAGGGGGTTTTTTTAAATCTTAAAAGCACAGCATTTATCTCAAACCAAAGGAAAATGAGGTTATGCAAAATACTCACTTTGAAAATGCTCTGAGGCATAATAGTAGACGTCCTCGTAGCCCTCATGGTAATCCTCCTCTGGCCGGTACTTTTTGCCTTTTCTTCTTCTTGATCTTCTTATCTGCTTGACGAAGCCCAAGAAGCGCTCCATCTCCTTCCTCAGCAGCCCCAGCCAGCAGCCCCCTGTGCCCTCTGCTTCACAAAGAGCTGTCCCAGCATGAATCAACGGCGCGCACCGGAGCAAAGCTGCAACCTCCGACCAGCCACTCTGCTACCATTAAAAAACCCCTCCCTTATCTCAGCTGTGCTTAGGGAGCATATTGTTTTCCCTTTAAAAATAAAAAAAAATTAAAAAAAGTGGGGGGGTGGACTTTATCAAATCTACTGATTGAAATATTTCAATGTGAAAACAGACAAAGGAGAAAGATATTGAAGCAAAAGAAGAAAGTCAGGATTTCAGGAGGTTATTAAAGAGCAGGGGACGAAGTTGAAGAGACCTGCCTGCCAGCAAGGGGAAGCCCAGCACTGAGAGCTCCCTGTCCTGTGTCTCCATCATTCCAAGAGGGGCTGGGAGGCGGGGATAGATGTTAGTCAATGGACTGAACCATATCTCAAGGCAAAACAGGTTTTCATTCACCAGTTAAACACTGACCTCGTATTTACCCAGGCACAGGCTCAGGAGCCCATTTGATTTAATTCGTTGCACGAAGAGGAAACATGACGATCCATTTCTGTCATCAGATATACTGGATGAATAAATAACAAAGTGGTTTAATCCATACACACAGCCCACTCACCGGCGAGTGCGTGCTGAATGTGTTAATTGGAGCAGCAGGGAGAAAGCTCGGCAGCTGTTAAAAAAATGACACATATACCCACTGGGCATTAGTGTATTCTAATCACTGCTAGATCTAAACGTTAAAAGGCGCTCCACAGACAGGTCTCCCATAGAGCTGGCCACATTATGTGGCAATAGGCAAACAAAGGAAGCGACATCACAAGCATATCACGATGATACTAATTTCAAATCTAAGCAGACTTTTAAAAACTTTAAAATTAAGGTACAGCTAACTATCCTTTGCATAGGATGACAGGAGCAAAAAGCCTGAAAAGGCACTGGCTCTCTTCTCTCGCTGCGTGCCCAAATCCCACACACATTCCCTAAGATAAGGCTGATATTTCATCCCTGTTTCTGATGAAGTTTCCCTCCCGCACTAGAACAAAAGCACTGTCTCCTCGAATCCTATCACATTGACATCTGCCACAGGGTTTTTTTTGTAACCATGCTCCTGCAAGCCAAGTGAGGTCTCTAGACCTCTGCTGTCTGCTGGCACAAGCCCAGGATCAATCAGCCGCCTCGGTCAAACCACGTGCTGAACATGGTCACCTGCACCCATGCTCACAGGAGATACCATTTTGCACCCATGAACATGAGGAAGTCAGACAGTCTTCCTGTAAAACCAATTTTACAGGATCATCACCTGGAAAATGAAGAGCAGACAGAGGTGGGATTAATTTCTGGTGACGGAGACACTTCAGTGAGTCATTATTTTGCAAAAAGCAAACCAGGACAGTTTTTTTTTTAGAAAGCATAGAAAAAGAGATAAGGTAAAAGCCAGGATTGCAATTTATTGTTGTTTCAATGGAAGTATGCAGAGATTGATCAGAAAGAGTTGGAATTTTCTAGTTTTGAAACATGTAAAAGTTACTAGTAGAGCTCAGCTAGACCTGCTATCTGAGGGTCCTAAAACAAATGCATGCTGAAAGCAGGCACTGGAACTCCTTTGGGCTTGTTCCAGCTTCCCGGGTATTTTAAAACAATATTGTCACAGAACTACACTCACTTTATCCATAAAAGCTCAAAAAACCCTGGGTGCACCTACCAAGCTCCCCACAGGAACAGACTGATCCTCCTTGACCTTACCAGCCCCGCTTTTCCACTGTGAAAATGCAGCCACTGTCGCTAGCTGATGAACACCCCCAGGGCGCTACCAGAATTATTTTTAGTGTAACTTCTATAAGGAGGTTGTGTTTTATTACAAGTCTGGTTTTATCACATAGCTTTCAACTTTCAAAAGGTAAAGACCTTAGAGGAATATTACAGGCATATTACCAGAAATAAAAAAAGCCAGTAAAACTTTTTTAATGGGTCTTTAAGAAGGATCACTATATGTTCTGCAGGTTTCAATTTGCATGTCTTTCCTGTGCTCTGACACCAAGCAGCAAAAACACTACATCAGTATCATGAAACATGAAAACCAAACAGAGACTTAGCCTACAGCAGACACAGCACGCTCTCTTTTCAGAGAGGGAAATGTTGTTTTGATGTTGTATTTGTTCCTGTAGAGCACTCTCCACGACAGATGTGCAAGAAGTTATTTGTGGGTGTCAGAAACATTCATCTTGAATACCGAAGTACTGCAGCCATCACTGCTCCCTGATGTTAAATTTAAAAGCTCAATGCAAAATGATACAGCTACTTTTTGAAAAGGAGAAAATGTAGGACTTTCTTACTTTTAAACTGTCCTCTAAATGAGAGCTGAAACCTGAAATCGAGCAAACACTTGGCTTTCATTAACTAAACACACCCTTCTCCAGCGCCACTGTTCTTAAACACACTGCCGCAGCAGAAGCTGCTGCTGGAGAAGCAGATCCCTGAGTCGGTCCTCAGCGCACCCCAGGAGACTTTGGTCCTTCCCGTAACAAGACCCACACAGCAAATAAGCAGACAAGGGACCAACCAAATTATCTCAGCTAGCACAGTAGGCACCATATGTGGCACACCAATGCCTGACCATTTTCTAGGGAGAACTGATTGAAATTCGTGTGAATTCTGAGCTTTGGAAAGGATGTCATTACCTTCCGCAATGGACCTTCCCTTTTCTTTCCCGTGCCCATGAAGTACATCACCCAGGTACGTCACATACATACAAGGCTAACGTAAGAAAGCAGAAAAAATGTACTAAACTTTATTATTGTTCAGTGCTCAAGGTTATGACTTCCACATATCTTGTATGTAAAGCATAACGGGGTTGGGGGAAGCATTAGCACCCGTTGGATAAGCACAGCAGGTTTGAACCTCTCCTGCTCTTCGCTGTATCCCACCAACTACTACTGTCTACAGAGACAGGCTCCACCTCCCACACCAAAGGCGCAGAAGCAAGTACTGCCCACAATTTCTAACACACAAGCTGACAGCCTTGCCAGCACATAAATGATACACCTGTTTCCTTTTGCAGGAATGTAAACAGGAGAGAAAAACAATTTCAGCATTATTTTTTTTTAAACCTAGAACAAGCTGAGCTATTGATGGAATTTTCCCCACCCTAAAATATCTCAGTATTCAAGGCAATTTAAAGAGAAAGAATTAATACATAACAACATTGCCCTCAGTTAAGGTATTTAACTGAGGGCAATGTTGTTATATAAACTGAGGGCAATGTTGTTATATATTAATGAGTCAGAGTATTAAGTGTTTTACTGTACTATAAAGATTTCTGAACAACACTTATGTTTCACATGCATTACATACTACCTTTACTGCTTTGCTGAGACCACTGGAGACATTCACTAGCTACTCCTCATGCCACACCTGTAAATATTTTATCATAGTCCTACTTTCAAAGGTATAAGCAGAGAATTCAGTTTCACAAACACAGTTTACTGTAGTTAAAAAAAACCACCAAACAGCTAACTACTGCTTTCCCTGTTGCACAGGATTCACCCTTCTGCAGCTCCTTGTGGTGAACAACTCATTCCTTCATGGAAATGAATATGGCTTTTGCAACCTTCTGCTGGAAGAGGAATAAAAAAGCAAAAACATAATAGAAATATACCACAGTCCCAGAAAGGCATATTGATTTTAAGGGAGGAGCAGAGAAAGAAACAAACACTGGCTTCCAAATTTTTTAAATGCAAAACATCAGCAAAGACAACTACTTTCAGCCCTTAATGACAAAGAGAATAGGATAATTATGCCCAGAGGGCATAAAATTAGATATCGGTTGATATTCGGAAGCTCTCTCTGAACTAGAATTTAGAGAATCAATTTTCTGGTGTTATATGCCACAACAGAAGTTGTAACGTAAATATGTCTCAAGCTCTTTGTCTCATCCTTTCTCCATGAATATGCTTACACCAATCAAGGCAAATGTTCTATCACCAATCCCAAGGTGGCTTCCTTAGAAGAAGCAAGGGTTGTCGTGCTGTCTCCAGCATGATTTGCATAATAAAAATTTTGCCAAGTGAAACCAATTAGATAATATTTACATTCTCCATTCTGCTAACTAATTTGTTTAAGTTCAGAAGAAGCTCCATCAAACTGGACCTGTCTCAGGTCAGTGATTTACTGGAAAAAGACTTCATGGCAGTAATAAAACAAATATACCATTAAGACACTGTCCTTTTCAAACAGTTAAACTGAGGCACAAATGCTTTTGCAGCCATGGATATTCTCTAGAAGAGAGCTATCAGCATTTAAACTTTAAACTTGCCTTTATACCCTAGCAAAGATTAGGTCTCTCATCATGTAAAATACGTGCATTTAACACTTTACTTGCACAGAATTAGCTACGCAGTTATCAAGGGAAACTTTCACAGGTGACATACTTATTTTCTACAGCACTTTTCCAGTATTTGGGGAAAGCATTAGGAAAAACATTTTGGTATCCAAGAATAAGCCACTAAGGTAGTGAATATTTAACGAGGATTTCCATTTGAGTGGGCTTGCCAACATGATGCTTTGAAACCAGCATCTGTACATGAAGCAAGCCTCTCTAACGTTTTGTATCATAAATACAGAATGGAACTGGCACCAAATATTAACAGTTCCACACAGATATTTCGCATCCTGTTCACCAGCATGTTTGTGTTTAAAAAATCCATAACATTTTAGATGGAAAAACCCTCCCGTGTCGACCTCTGCTTCTCTGGGCAGCCCCTAGAAGCCTTCTGCTGGGGGAAGGAATGCTCCCACTGCGAGGCAACCATGCAAGAGAGCACACAACGGCAGCCACAGAGACCTACCTGCCTCAGGTTATTCTCTCGGAAAATAAACTCCACAAAATTATAAATGCACAATAGAAAAATTAAGATGAATATAAACAGCTCTTGGAGGTTGGCTGAACAGAGAAAATAGTTCTTTTCTCTCCTCCCTCCAGCCCCTAACCATAAAGATAGGACAAATCTCAAAAGGGAAGAACAGATTGTTTCTTCTCTGGCACTCTTTCAGCTGAGGACTCTCTTTGATAATCTGTTGTCATTGCTTCTGGAGACCAGCAATAATAGACAAAAGAACTATTCCCCTTATTCATCTTACAGTATCATCTTGCCTGACCTTCTAGTTTATCAAGAGCAGATGTTTGTTTATACGCCATAATCGCTCATGTTAAAGCTGCAATTTTCCACTCAAAATTTGCCCTGAAAACGCTGGTAAAAAATGTGAGCTTATCTATTTGAAAATTATCAAATGCTTGTAATTTGCAATCTATTAAGCACTGTAAGAACATATGGTCCATATACACAGAAGCACTGTCGCCTACAAAGTCAATGTTGTGCATGAAACCAGCAGCCCAGTACCCCCCTGAGGTACTATGGTACCACCTGAAAACCCTCTGTCTGAAGCAAGCTTCTGAACACATGTTCTGTGCTCCTCCTAAAGAAACCTGGAGAGACCATATATTACTATATATTACACTGCACATCTCTCTCATTTGACAATAGAAAAAAAAAAAAAGGCGGAATAACCAGTGCACTATCTCTGGAATATTGCCGCATGAGGACTGGACAGTGATAAAATACTGCTCATCTGCTACTGTTATTTTTAAGACCTGACACTTTTTATATACTGTTAAATTATCAGTTTGCTCTGATTTTAATGCATTACACTCTGTTTCACAAGTCGTTCATATATTCTTGTTATTCATTGCTCACATACAATCATAAACCACTGTTTCCTTCTGCTCCTGAATTAAAGAATGAAAGACTTAAGAGCTGGAGTTCAGCCTTTCTGTCGCCTAGTTGTAAATTAACTGTCAAATCTTTTTTCTTTTTCTCCTTTTTTTTTTTTCCAAGTGAACACATAAATTTTCAAGGGAGTCTTGCAACTGCCAGCAAATACCTGGAGGAGATCTTGATTGTATGTTATCATATATATATTATTTCCTATTAACATTCCCAATGGTTTTGCTCTTTGCAACATTTTCTCACATATAAGTGTGCAC
The DNA here is from genome assembly GCF_000699245.1 of Pterocles gutturalis. Classification (NCBI taxonomy): domain Eukaryota; kingdom Metazoa; phylum Chordata; class Aves; order Pterocliformes; family Pteroclidae; genus Pterocles; species Pterocles gutturalis. The sequence goes on from NW_010126515.1 coordinate 55,905, forward strand.
ACAAAACCATGAATGCCAGTGTAGTCAATGAGGATAAAGGAGAACACAAAAGGTAGAGGAAGAGGCTACATTCTTTTAGAGGGAATTGGGGGGGCTGCTTGTGGGTTTAATACAAGAATGCTGCCTCGTATATGTGGAGAATGCTAAGAATTCTTTGTAGCACTGTTTTAAAAGGGTCACTTGTCAAGCTGAATTTCATGCAGAATGTATGCTTTGGGGAAAAGAAGCTTTTCTTTCCCCTTCAATTCAGCTGAAACCGTTTGCATACATTCTATTTTTCTTCTTCTCTCTCTAGCCTACTTTGTTTTAAATAAGTGACTAATTAGAATATACGAATATGCAGAAACAAATGTTAACTCGATCACCATCAAGGAAATAAGCTTAGGTAAAATTAAGTACAAAAAAAGTTTCACTTTCCTTAATATTTTGTGACAACAATAACCATTCTACAATAAAAGCTTAACAGGGTACTACTCTAACCATACTTAAAACCCCTCAAGGGCTGAAGCAGTAGACTGACATTTTAAAATACTAAAACTAGAACATAATTCTTTGAGAAGTCTGAATTAAAGGTGTTTTCATCTTTCTAAAGAAATGTAGCAAATGGCTAGAGGGAACACTACCAAGATTTTGCATACTGTGTCTGTTTTATGCACAAAGTATATCTCAAATCAACTACGAAATACATATGGAGAAGGGTTTTGGAATATGGATATGTTTTTTACTCCTCACTGTGTAAGAAACTTTATATTTCCCTAATTTTCCAGTCTTCAAGAATGGGACATTTCAATTCTAACCATAATTGAAATGTATGTAGAGCACTGGAAAGAAAAAATAAATAATTAATTAAATTACAGCTCACTAGAACAAAAATACTTAGCCAAATACATTAAATGAAGTTCTTGCATAAAAGTATCAAAATATCTTCTTAGGCTGCACACCTTAGACCACAGGAGGTAGAGGGTGCCATCAAACAGGATTGAGGTAGATAGTTAATTGACAGTGGAAGACCTGAATGAATGCGCTTTGTAAGATTTTAGGTAGACTACAGGAGAATCTGTCGCTGGACATCCCTGTCCATGTGAAAGTTTATGCAAGAGACTTTCTATTATCTGACATTAAATAGATTCAGTTTATTTTACCTCATAAGTTTAGCAAAAAAAGGTTGTGGAAAAGCCTCCTGCTCATCCTCCCAAAGATGCATCCTGTCCTACTCACTCAGACTCTTCCCCACCATCCCTGGCCACAGCCTCCTTGAGCAGTGAGCTCTAGGTACACACACACATGTTCCCATAGATTACCCAACTCTACTTCCACAGGCCTAGAGAGGTTTCGTCTTAAAAGAAAAGGACCAGCACGATACATGACACTAGAAAGAAGCAACCTCCACCTGCCATTTCATAAAAAAACCTCCCCTCTGCCCATCTTCTCTCTGATACCAATTCTCTGTATCAGAGATATCATAAGGAAGATTTAGATTTACACACTCTTCAATGCACAGGGATGTCTGTACTCCCCAGCTCCACCACGATAGGTGTTCTACCTCTTGTCTTACTCATACTTACTGCTCCATTTGGGAGCAGTGAAAACCTTGTTATGTTTCATTATTTAAAACATCCACCAGTCATGTACTGTGCATTTCTCTGACCAAAGAATTATTGCAACAATAAACTTTTGTCATTTGTTTAATAAATTGAAGTAGCAGTTAGAAATAATAAAGGATAGGCAACAGGAAAGAAATCTGATGGGGAAGGCTGCAACTAGGAAACTGGAGCGATGAAAAAGTCCCTCTGGGAAAAAACACTGGCATCAAGAAAGTGATCTGTATCTTGAGTCCCATAGGTTTTATCAAGTTCCAGATACAGTGGATGAATAGAAAGGCTTTATTGCAGGTGAGCTCTGACAAGAAGAAAATTCTGTTCAACAGTCAAGAAAAGACAACTACAGACAAACTCTCCATTATGATCATGTGAATTTATTATTAAAGACTATGTAAATATATATGCAAATTAAACCATCCACCTGGAGTCTCTTGCCCTAGAGGTACAGGCCAACATGATGGCAATGAAGAATCCAGTTGCTCAGATGGATTAACCCTTCTCTTTCTCTCTAAACACCCTCCAAACCCTGTTGTTCCCTTTTTCTTTTTAAATCCTGAGGTGTAAGTAATTCCTGTTGTCCTTGCACAATCTGAAACCACAAAGCATACCAAGTAAAAAGAACAGAGGACTTGAAAGGCAAAAGGACAACTTCATATGTAACCTCACATTAATGAAGCCCAAGTATTACATGTCCACAGAACTGAAGGATCACAATTTCCATCCACAAGCCCTCAGTACAATAGCAAGGCCCATTGAACATTAGTGTGGTACTTCATCTCCCTCGTGCCAGCCAGCAGTTTGGGAAATGAGAGCTGCTGACACCTCTTTATGGATGAGGTTTGACTTCCCTTCTGTCCCCATCCCAAGGGCACAGAGCAGGTTCTGCAGACTGTAATTCGTTTTCTAGTGCAAGTCCACTTTCTTCCATCCAGGAAGACAAAAAAAAAAAAAAAAAAAAAAAAAAAAAAAAGAGAGAGAGAGAAAGCCTGCTTTACACTGTTGTGAAGTTAACAAAGAAAACACAGACTAGGCAAATATGTAGACTTCAAAATTGTCTGCTCCATTCTCCTCTGTGAGATGGGTGTTCCTGGTTTTGAATGTTAAGATGCAAACCACAGGGATAAAAATGCATTACATCCTGGGCTTGTGAAACTCATCCATTTCTGCCACAAGTTTTGACATTTTCTGATAAAAATTCACTCTTACAGTCACAGCTTGGCTATATAAAATTGTGGGACTAAATATCAAGTGATCATTTGTTCAGTGTTGCACTGTTCACAGGGTAAAACAAATGCTTCTGGTTTTGTCTGTAAAAGTCTATGAGGCCACTGACGTCAGCATAGATCCCAGAAGCGACAGAATTATGAGGTTTCTTCTCTTTGAAAGCTGGTATTTCTCCAAACAAAAGATTACTTGGGACTTACATTCTGTGGCACTTATCAGGGACAAAACAGCCTAGTTTTTCAAACTCCCTTTTGATGATGCTCTGTACTTCAGAATTTACTTCATTCCTCTCTTGTAGTCCTCAGTACAAATGCTTATCTAGGTGTTCTCAGGAAGTCATCCCTAACCATCCACTTTAACACACTTTTTAACACACATTTTCATCCTCACTCTCTCTTCCCTGTTCTCTTCAGCCAGACCTGTTATCGTCAGGCGTTATTTCTTTCTTGGTCTACAGGTTGTGTTGCAGGAATCTGCTACTGCAACTCCTGGAGCTTTTGCTCTCTGCAATGTATTTGAACATCTGAGTAAAAAACGTGCGTATCAGGAAACACACAGCTTTCCTCTTGGTTTATGATGAACGCCATAGAAGATGAATACACTGCTCAAAGAGCAAGTTCTGTATTTCCTAACGCACACATGAAGTGGTAGAGCTTGTAATTAATCACCTCAAGATTCAAGAGACCAAGATATTCAAAGACTTCAGTTTTCATGAACACTAACCAAATGATAAAAGAAAAAATTAAGGAATTTTTACCCCACACCAGATAAGCTATTAGCAGTCAGTGTACAAAACTGACATAGCTAACTTACTATCCTAAAGAGTTTTGTAACTTACTGCAAATATCCCAGCTGAGAAGCATTTTCACTGTTTTAGATGCTCAGTATGTATCTACAGACAACAGTTCTAAAACATGAAAATTCAGACTGGATGTGTATTTTACAAACTGATTTGTTAATTACTGGTATTTGGACTACTCAACCATTAAAATTTTGCTCAGAAGCACTAAAGCAACTCTGCAGACATGCTCACGCATTCTCCTTGGTTTTATACCATATTGTGTAGGGAGCATCACATGATATTGACTAACACTTAAGATTCCTTGATGAACTATTTTGGAATTTGCAACTCTTATTTCTCCTTAAAAAAAAAAAAAACCTTAGATCTGAGTTTAGCCCCCTAAAGAAAGGCGTTTCATGTATTTACAATTTGCCATCCTACTCCCTACTCTTGGAATTGGCTTGCCTGTGTATTATTCCATGCACTACCTACTCAGGTAGAGATCACAGCCTTTTTGTACCTCTATAATACAGGATCTCAATCTACAAATCTTCTATGAGCTTAACCACATGCACTGTCCCACTGAGCTGAACATGATGCCCAGTGGCAGCAAGCGCTATGATAATAAGCAGTCGCAGCATCAAATGTTCACATCTGGACTGGTATTGCCACATCTTAACTTCAGATGCAGTTGTGCCACAAGTTTTGTTTTATTTAAGACAAACATAACTGAAATGAAAATAATCTCACATCCATTTAAAGAAGAAAAAAAAAAAAGTGAACTTTTTTGTTGGACCTAAAGATCACATTCTGGAAGCTGAGTGTGATAGTTTGACATTTCATTTTCCAAGAAGTCTTAACAACAACAATAAATTTACAAACATAGACATGCTGCACTGTTAAATTTCATTTCACACTCAGTAAGCAAATATTATCAAACTGTAAGTACTGTCATCCTCTGTCTTTTTAGTTAGAAATCTTGTAGCCAATAAAGGTTTAACCTTGAGATATTTCACAGATGGATGAAGCCGCTTAATTTGCTAGTCACTTTGTTACGGATTTTGCAGAACTGCGAAGTTAGGTCACATTTACTCTAATTTCACTTCACAATAACTTTACAAACTGCATCATCAGAAAGAGCCACTAAAAGTGCATTAACGAACCATGCATCTGAACAGTCATTAAAAAAACAGTTTTAAAATTAAAAATGCCAAGACAACACAGAAGATAAAGATAATTTTGTTTTTATTTAGTACTCAATAATTATTTTTAGTGCAAAAATATAAAAAGTAAACCCATGCACCATTTTTGTGGAGATTCTGATACCTCGACTGAACTACTAAAAGTTTTCTTTTTATGAAGCCAGAGGAAATATATGGCCTTGTGTGAAGGAATGACTAACTGTTACAGTACACAGACGTAAAATCCTGTTCACCAGGTTTTTTAACATGGGCTGAGTCTAGACTGATGTGTATTTTAAAGGGAAAAATAAAGGAAAAATTGCAAGCCTGTTTACTTGAGGGATAGCTATTATTTTCTGATACTCCTACTGCCTTTCATATACTACACCAGAATTGCTATGGAAAACAAATAACCAAATATATACAACTGATAACTTTTTAATGATTTAGTTAGCTAAAAAATCTTGTTAATTTACAAGACATCGTAACCCATTACCACTTCAAATCTCAGCAAACACAGTAAATCACTTTTTTTTTTCAAAGAATAAAAATTCATTTTGGTCTAATTGCCAAATAAGAAGACTAATTGAATAAGAATTGCAAAACTCTGAAAAGGGCTTAAGATCTCTAAGGAGTTGCAAACCAGTGTAAACAAACAAAGAAGTTGAAAAATAAGCATTTTGCATCTTCCAGCCAAAAAAGAAAACAAAAAAGCAAACAAAAGTTAATCTGAAGTATTTACTGCTGGGTTGCTCCTAAGCATGTTTTTTTTTTGTCCCAAATGATTCCCTTCTGAAAGACCTACCATCTTCATCCCACCAACACTATCCCAATAACTGATTCCCCACAGGGCATGCAGCTACTCTGAAATCAGAAAGACTCTTTAGACAATAAAATTAAGCTCCATCCTGCCCATGTCTAGAAACAGTCTCTCTCACACTTTCATTCCTTCCTGCCTCTATTCTTACATAGAAAAGCCCATTCGAATGGAGTGAGACCACTGCCCAGCTGCCTGGTGTGTTGACTCATACTGAGATTTTTGTCAGATCCTGAATTCAAGCTTCAGGGGTTCCTCTGTAACAACCTAAAGGAAACCACATGCATGGAAGGGCAAGTGGGGGAAAATCCTTTATTTTGTTTCCCACATTCTTGATGTCATCAATTGTTACACATGAGCACAAACTCCAAAAGCCAAGACTTGGCAGGTAATGGCAAAAATAAAGCTGCAAGAGTTGGGGGAAAAAAAAAACATTTGCAGATCTGGCTTTAAAATGTGACATCTCTTCAATAGTGTGTATCCGTGTTACAGAACTGATGACTATCCAGTGTCCTTTTTTGGTAACAAAAACATAGGAATGGAAGAATTTCTGTCACTAGTTTTGGAAAAAGACTAACCATCTGGTTTAGGAAGACTAGTCTACACTCCTTAATAGTCTATGCTAGTCAGGCTAAAGTCAAGTCCTATATTAATGCAGGCATTAATGATTTATGAGCAGTTCTGTCTTTCACCTCGTGTATTAATAACCTCTTGAGGGAAAGATAAAAAAATGAGTCACATTTAAGTTTATCAAATGAGGACTTAAATTCAATTTAATAAGATGGCTCCTCTCTACCAGTGCAGACAATTTTCCCAGAATCCCTTCTGATGCCACTTCCAAGAGGTGAAAGGGAAAACATGACACTAAATATCAACTTGGCCAAATTTTGCCAACGGCTACATTGTTGAAGGCATTGTGTGCCTACTAATATTTCATAAGCTGCTTTAACAGCAGCTCATAGACTAAAGTAAATGAGAACTTTAACTTGTAGTTCAAGTTTAAGGCATACAAAACCAAAATCCAAATAAAGCAGACCCTTCCCTACTAACTCTTTGCACCTACCTCCCCATTTTTTCCCACTTGTACAATACTTTGAAGTTCTTCATTGGCAATATCGTGCAGTTCATCAAGCAACTGTCTTGAATTCAGAGTCCTACAGCCTTTGTGCAATGAGAAGCTAACATATAGAGTGGGTTACCTTTCCAAATAATTCATATTTCTAAACAGAGAGCAGAAAAAAAATCACAAGAAAAACCAAAATACTTACCCATTCACAAAATACAGGGTGAAAAAACATTCCATATTTCTGTGAGAAATCCACTCAGGACTGACATATTCGAGTCAGACTATCCATTCTGCACCCGGCACCGCTGACTATGAGCCAAGCATCACACCGATTCATGGGGTCCCAACAGGTACCAGCACCTTGAAACCCTGAAATGATGCATATAGCTTGACCACTACCTCATCCTAACAGCTTCTTTCTGTTTCTCACTCATCTACCCTCTTTTGTCTCCAGATGGGCAGTCTCAGCTCAAAGGGCCAAATGTCACAGTATCACCAACATCAGGAGTTTATACAGGGACTGACAATTATTCAACAAGGGAAAACATTTTCAAGGTTGTTGGTTTTTTTTACACTTTCAGCAAGTTAGTACATAGTGAATGTTACAGCAGATGAAGTCACAGGATTTGAAACAATATTAAATTGGCAGCACAGAGCTGCAGGGGGTTGTCTAGAAATGGGGTTATGCTAATGTCTGTGTACATTGCTTAAAAATTTGCACAGAACAATGGTTAAATTATGTTAATGGCTTGACTGCAAGTGAAGAAATGCAATATTTAATCTACACACAGGCCTTCTTCCAAACTCATGTGTATTTATTTTTAACAGGCACATCTACATCCATTAAGCACAAAGAGAATTAATTAATTTTGCTCAGTCACAATTATGGTTAGTATGACTCAGACTCTTGCATTGGTTTAAAATGGGATCTAAAACTAAGGACCAGTTATTTGTGGTCATTAGAAGAGTCCACGGCACTTTCACATAAGACAATTGACTACTGCTGATGTCCTAGAGAAAACCTCAGCAATTGCTGGTAAATCCACAACATTTGCATGAGGTAGATTTTCCTCATGCAGAGAAGCTACGGCTTGGTTTGTGATAACTTAATCTCAAAGCCACTAGGTAGTAATCTTTGAGAACTCGTGGAGACACGAGATAACTAGAAAAGGTCAACTTCACCTTTAAAAAAAAAAAAAAGAAAAGCAGAAGAGACATGGAGGGAGGGAAGGTAAGAGGAAGATCTTTATACAGTTGGCATTAAGCTTTAATTCAAGGAAATACTGGAATAAAACAATGAAACAGAACAGTTTGAAGGCACCTGGGGAAAAAGAAAACCACCAAAACAGACAACCTGGATTTCCCATTATCAGATCATGTCAAATCAGCAGCAGCAAGGCAGCAAACCACACAGACAAAGAGAACACAATAGGTATCATATGTGCTAACTAAGATAAGTATTCTCAAAAGTACGTAATATATGTCACTCTCTTAAAGAAAGTTTGCCTGTCTCAGGGTGAATGCAAAATTGATTGGAGAGCTATACTGATATTTGAAATTAATGATCCAGTGTCCAAAGAGAAAATAATTTGGAACTTTTTGGATCCACTGCTATTCAATATTTTACTTTCTATACATTTTACATATTAAATCCTTTATGTGCAATTTCAACACTTATCTATCAAGGTCATGAATAAATCCCAACACATCATCAGTCTTAAACCAACTGCAAGCACTCTGGATGAGCAGATTAGAATATAAAATAAACAAACTGAAGTAATCATCTGAAAGAAACAAGATGCAATTTAGTAGAGGGAAATGCAAGATATTCCAATAAGCAGGAATATTCAACTATATAAACTAAGGATGAAGACTAGATAGGTATTACCCTGAAACATATCTGGAGACCACAGTCATTCAGAAACTAAACCCAACTCCATGGCATCCACTATTTGCAAACTACGCAAACACACAAATATATTTAATAGGCTTATAGCAGACACAACGTTATTTATCTGCTTTCTTCTACACTAGTAAAGTCTCAACTAGATGTTTCTGCCCAGAGTTAAGATGTTATGGTTCCAAAAAAAAAGTATGCCTAGATTAAAGGTTTGTGAGATTTAATCTGAAGAAGAAACCAAAAATAAAGCAGAGCTGTCTGAGGTGGAAACAATAAACAAAGCACAGAAATGGCAAAAGACGATGAAAAAGAAAGAAAACCTATTTTCCATTATCTACAGAGATGTCTGGAAGATTCTGGATGAACATAAGGCAAAATATTCTGCAGATAAGGACAGTGAAGTGTGGGATGGTCTGACAGAAACCCCAAGAAATTCAACAAAGCCAAAGCCAAGTCCTGCAGGGCACTCAGCAGGCCAGGCACCAACTGGACAGGAGAGCCATTCTCCAGAAAAGGACTGGGGGAGCTGGTGGACAACACATTGAACATCAACCTGCAGTGCATCATTGTAGAAATGAAGACCAACTCCATAGAGGGCTGAATCAGTAAATGCACAGGCAGCAGATAAAGTGAAGTGATCATTCTCCACAATTCAGCACTTGTGAGACTGCATCGGCAGTATTTTATCCCATCTGGAGCTCCCCAGTAGAGAAAAAGATAGACCTATTGAAGCCAGTCTGGTGGAGAGCCACCACAATGATCGAGGTATGGAGCACACAATGTACAGAGAGAGGCTGAGGGGCTGGAGTTTGTCCAGTTTCCAATTTTTAGAAAAAAGATTAAGGGAGAATCCAAGTGCTGGTTTCAAGATTATGGAGAAGAGAGCACCAGTCTCTTCTCAGAAGTTCACCATGAAAGGACAAAGCAAACAGACACAAGCTGTGGAAAGGGAAACTTCAATTATTCCAATTAGATAGAAGGGGGAAAAAGCAGCTCTTAATAAGGGTGGTAAAACACTGGAGCATGTTGCTCAGAGAAGATTTACCATCCTTAAGGTTAATCAAAATTCAGCTGAATAGGGCCCTGAGCAACCTGACCCAACCTGGAAGGTGGTCCTGCTTGGAACAGTGGGCTGGACCAAACGACCTCCAGAAGTTCCTTGCTACCTAAATTATTCTGTAATTCTTTGTGATACAGTGTCTGTGAGGAATGATAAAGATAGTGCCTTGGGCTAGGCGACCGACTGTACAATCTCCAGAGGTTCCTTCCAGCTTTTTTCCCTGCACTGATGAAGACTGAAAGGCACTAATATATCTTCAGACAGAATACGTGTTTCCTCCTCTTTGCATGAGCAGTGCCTCACTTATTTTAGCTAACATAATATTATACAATGTTACATACTCGGAAATTTAATATTGATGAACTCAGAAATTAATGTTAGATACCAGACTGCATAAAAAACAAGGTGGGGGG
>NW_010126516.1:0-13459 GCF_000699245.1 Pterocles gutturalis
TATATAAATGCAGTCAGAATGTCCTTTACTCAAACCTACGGTATTTTCCTCTCATCCCGGCACTGTGCAGCTCTGAGTTGAGTCCGGCTCCATCACCTCTCTATCCTCCCTCAAGGTAGTAGAGGTCAGCAATTAGATCCCCATCAACTTTCTCTTCTCAAGGCTGGATACGCAGCCCATACGTATCCGACATGGACAGTTTGGTCTGCATCAGCTCAATCCATCTCAGTTCATCACTTCCCACATGGGTGAGATAAATGTATCCTTCAAAAACATTCTCGATGAATTTCATAGATGGGATTTAAAACTTCTTATGCGTACAGACACTTAACCACTCACAGATTTCACGAGCATGGAGGAAATTCTACACTGATGAAGCATTTCTTAATTATAACAGAAGCTACGCTGTCTGAGAGGTTTCTTCTACCAGAGATGGTTTTGCAGGGACAGCACAGAGTGGCCACTGGCCGCTCAGATGGGCATACTTGATGAGAAAGGGGAAACGGCAGAGCAGATGGGCTGCCGAAGTCATCCAGGGAAGGATTAGGATAAAGCAGGTCACTCCAGGCCAGCCACACGCGTTTCCTGGTCCCTGCTCGTGGCAGGGCTGTAAATCTCACCTCTGTATTGTTAAGTCTTAGTGAAACAAGACCTTTCGTTGATACCAGAGGTGAGAATTAAATCTCACTTTAAAAGCAAACAGATCTAACAAATCAGTTTTCAGTCTTGTGGTGTCTTGACTACTAAGGACAGAGACTGCGCACCACAAACCTTCTGCAGCTGTTCCACGGTTCTGCTACCAAAGCAAAGTTTGTCTGCTGCCTCTTGGGCCAGATCTCAGATCTCTTCACCTATAGACAGTAAGCCAACAAAATTTCCTTATATAAACTCTTAGACATCTAACTCTCACTTATTCAACCCCACTACTGATTTACCTTGTTTCTTTACTTGTTCCAGAAGCAGGTCCTTCATGGCTGCTTCCTCCGCGATGTCAGACGGGACCTCACCTTCGCTGTTCACAGCAGCCACGTTGGCTCCATGACTAATTAAGTACCTACGTGAACGAGACCCATACCAACCTATTAGACCTTGTGTGCAGGCTTCGGTGCAACTTATACAGTAAATCAAGTAGCCAAATATTTTGTTCTGCTTTCTCATTCAAGTTCAATTACCAAATGAGTATCTTATTCTTATCAAATTTCTAGACTAAACAAGTTCATTGTTAAATGCAAGGTCCCTGGTCAGTGGCTCATAGATTTTGTTTCTTTATAGTTAGTCAAATATCCCTAGCTCTTGCACTAATCTCATAGGTTATGTTCGGTTTTTTTAAAAAAAGGAAAATTAAAAAAAAGGAAATAATTATAATAATAATACAAGCCAAGCCATCATCAATTTTTAATTCATCTTTTTATAAGGGTAGCAAAAGTTCATTCAAGACCAACTAGTGCTTTCTTCAGCTTGTACATCTTGTAACCAGTAAAACTCTGGGAAGTAAAAGAAGTATCTGATTAAACATACAGATCTAGGAGGGTGAGGTTGCTTGGTTTTAAAATTTATTTGTAATGCCTTTGAGGAATAGTTACCAATATTCAAATTTTGGTAATTTTCTGGCAGCTGTGGTGGACTAAATCCATATGAACGGTATGACTGGTAAAGAATAACAATATCTTTAATTTGAAGAACTTGTATTTGGGAAGAAAAAAAACCAAACTGATAAAGGATTATTCAAAGAGCTAAGAATCATTGTGTGCATCACACAGAAATAAATGAAGCACAGAAGATATTTTTAGGTTACAATGTATTGCAGAGGACTGTCTTGAGAAATGCTATTGTTTTCCCTTATTCTTCTAACCTATAATGCAGCTTTTATCTCAGAAAAATTATTTTGGTTGGGAAACTGCCATCTACGTTTGCCTGTTCTTTGGTTCCAGTTATTCCAGCACTCCAGGTCGTGTATTTGAGCAACTCTCAAACTCTCAGAGCAACTTGCTGGTGCACAATAAGTGGTCAGGTATCAGCATCTCTGCGACAAGCAGACTGTTAGCCCTTTGTCAGCATCATGAACGCTCAGATCAGACGCGGAATGCTATTTCAAACCCTGGAATCAGGAACTGTGCCAAGAAGAGTCGAATCTTTGCTGGGAGTCACTTACAGCAGGTTAGAGCTTTGCTTTAAACATCTACAGGACAAAACTCTCAGTTATATTTACTGTCTCTTCTTTCATGTGTATTTTACGTTTGTTCTCACTAGATTAGCTAATCTCTCCATGGCACGCCACAGAATTTCACCTGGTTGTGTTCAAACTGAGCCCAACATCGAGTGTTGTAAACAAAAAAAATATAATACAACAAGATAATGCTCTAAGTGTGTGTGAAGTGACAAGCAGCCACTCATCTCCTTCTCCATCTTTTGTCAGACAGTATGCCAGAAACAGAAACATAAGATCGCAATTTGAAGAAAAAGAAACAATATTGGTGACTCCAGGGCCCAGGACATTGCATTTCTCTCTCAAAAGTCTTAACACAACTGCCTGGCCACGGAAAGAAAACGCAGTCCCTTTGCAAAGCCCCAGAGCAAGGGTCTGGGTCCCCTTTGACCTTTTTGATAGTACATCATGTATCTGCTACCTGGGCTTCACACCAGAACAGATATATGCATGTACTCACACTAACATGTATTTTGTACAGAGACAATTCTTTTCAGTTGGAGAAGTAAAATCCCAAATCCCTTTCAGGTAACACAATCCTACCTGGGCTCCCGGCTGACGGAAGCGCCCAGCAAAGCCAGCCAGCAGCAGCGGAGCTGGGCTTCGTCACACATCTCTGTTGGTGCGCCTGCTGTCAGCCAGCGTGTTTCCCTTTTGGTGGCATTTTAGCTCATCTAATGAATCGTAAGTCACTGGACTGGGATCAGCAAAAGGCAACCAGTTGCAAGCTCCACCTTAATCCTCACAAGTTAAGAATTCAATAAGAGGAGAAATGCTTCTGTTCCCAGCATTGCTTCCCAAGCCAGTGTATAAGTCTCAAAGCACCAATTGCCTGTGTAACTGCTCCAAAGTGGAAAATGTGGAAAGTGTTATAAAAACCCCGAACAGCCTGAAACTCACTCACTCTGCTATGTTCAGATAGCCGCACGATGCCACGGCATGCAGAGGGGTCCAGCCCTCGTTGTCTTGCTGGTTCACATTGGCTCCATTCTCTACGAGGAACTTCACCATGTCCAGGTTCTCATCTATACAGGCCTGAGGGAGAAGGGGAGGGGAGATTGAAGAGAAAGGAAAAAAAAAAAAAAAAAGGTGTTGGTGTTAAATCAAGTGTACAACCTCCATTTGCAGTTTATTGGCAGCAGGTAATTCCTGGGCTGAATTTCCCCCATGGCGAGCTAGCACACCTTAGAACCTAAGGTAGCACAAAGTTGGGAACTAAAATAAATTCATTTCCAAACTTTCAAAAATTCATTGTAACTCTGAGAGTCCCCAGGCAGACAACCTCTACATTTGCTCAAGCTTTACTTCTCACCAGTGGGTCTGTCTCCTTCCTCTCCCCCACACTGTTATCTCCCTGCAGGGAGGACGCGCTGTAAAATGACAGATCTGCAGAAGCTTTAGGGATGGCATCAAATTCCTTTAAGCAAGGCAAGCTCTGAGTTCATTTAGATTACGTTGTTCCCTCAAAATGTCAATGAAATAACCTCACAACAAGGAACGAAATGAGATATCACCAGCGGCAGGGATGGGCACGAGCTCAAGCCCCTTGACTAACGTGGACCATCTGGATGCTGGATGTTGCCCTGGACAGATGGATCCACAGCAAAAGCAGAATTTTAGAGAAGTGAATAACTTCTTTATTCAGCAGTATCGACTCATTTTCCCGAGTATCACAAAGTACAACTTTCCCTGGGAGCAATACAGACCCAGGGAGCTACCGAAGAGAACGACAGCCCTTTGTTGGCCGCTGCATTAATTCCAGAGCCCGCACTTACAGAGACCTCGCGGCTTTGAGGCTGCCAGAAGAAAACTCAGCTGGATTTTCAAGTCACAGCAGTTCTGTTGGGTGGAATTCCTCCTTCCTCAAATTCCTGGCTACAGCACGTTCTGCGTTGTATTTACAGTTCACGGGAGGCTGCTATTTAGGGATGAGCTGGCAATTTAATACATAGGTCCTCAGCTGAGGAGCACCAAGCCTGACCAGGAGGCGAGAGGACTGGCTTTCACTGCGTGTCCATCTACAGGCAGAAACCTCCGTCCTCAGCACTAGAGAGGGAATCAGCTTGGTTGAAATTCCTCCAAAATCTCAGCACTCGATCCTTTTGCATAGCTTGATGTGGGCACATCTATTGGTTACAGCGGTCAGATGACTGCCAGATGATCGTTCTGCTAAAACGAGCAACGCTGACTATCCATTCCTATCTTAGCAAGTAATGGAAATGAGGAAATTGGCTCTAACCCCCCCAAAAGAGACAATCCCATATTATCTAACACATCCTTCTATACTGCATTGCTTATTTCAAAGGAGAGGCATCCCCTGCACCAGGGCATCCAACGCTCGTTATTTCTACTGCAAGTGCAAATCCCAAACCCCCCTGCACCAGAGCATCCAACGCTCCTTATTTCTACTGCAAGTGCAAATCCCAAACTCACCTTTTCCCACAAACACAAGTACTCCTACATTTGCTTGGTTCATGAGTAGGCACACAAAGGAGCAGCTTTGAAATCTCTTGCCTCTCAGGAAGCACGCTCCAGGAAACGAACTCCTAGTGCAGTTACTTGGCAAACACAGACTTAGATATTAGGAAGAAATGTTTCCCTGTGCAGGGGGTGAGGCAGTGGCCCAGGGTGCCCAGAGAAGCTGTGGATGCCCCATCCCTGGAGGGGTTCAAGGCCAGGCTGGAGGAGGCTTTGGGCAACCTGGGCTAGTGGGAGGTGTCCCTGCCCATGGCAGGGGGTGGGACTGGGTGGGCTTTAAGGTCCCTTCCACCCCAAACCATTCTGTGATTCTATGAAACATGAAAAAACACAGGGTACATCTACGGCACTAGGAAAGGACGTCCCAGGAGCAGACTCAAGCACCCAGGGCCCAACTGAGCCTCTGCTCAAGTGCTGACATGTCTCCTGGCCTCGTTTTAGAGTGGTTTACCTTAATCTTTGCCAAAAAAAAAAAAAAAAGGCGCAAGCATAATTCTAGAAATAGTTGACTTCAGGGACTGCTCCTGGGTTGACTCCATCAACACTCTATCGTCAGGCACGAAACAACTTCATCCTGTAAACTCAGCTCTGGAGACTTCTCTTGGATTATTTCAGATTATTTCAGTGGCAGAACTAGAAAATAACAACGACCCAAAACAACCCCCACCACACACATCATTTTTTAAAAAATCCTGAGGACTAAAGGGCAACACATTGAGCTCAGAGGAGCCCCAGGTCCAAGCACAACGAGGTGGGACACGGTTGGGTCTGAGCAAAGTGGATGCAAACCAGGTTCTACCACCAGCCTCAGGAGCAAGCTTTGTTCCTTGGTCCTCTTCTATCTAGACCATCTGGTCCAACCCCCCTGAATCTTATGGTAGATCTGGTTGCTCAGGGCCTGCTCCAGGTAGTTCTTACTGTTTGCAAGGATGGAGACTCCACGGACGGTCTGGGCCGCTGTGTCTGTGCTCCACCACCCTCTCAGGCGGTAACTTTTCATACTATCTGATCAGGAGTTTTCTTGCTGCAACTTATGCCTCCTGTTGTAGCAGCACACACACACCCTCTCAGCCTCAGCAGGTGGGGAGAGCAGGAAAAACCAGCCAAATATTCCCGCTGTACAGGGGAACTAGTGTGTGCCCAGTATGCACACAATTAATTTTAAGACATATTCTAGAAGAGATACACTCCTGATTGCCATAATCCTGCAAACAAATTTGCTAGTGGCTTACGTCCACAACAACGCACTCAAAGGCAGCAGGAAGGTAAAGCACGCGATGCACGCGGAGGTGGACATGGGTGCACAAAGGAACAGAATCACCCCTTTCCAGTTCAAGGAAGAATTTTTTAGGAATCCGAGTCTGAGCACGCAAAATTCAGAGCTACTCTGTATTTTACCACCACCTGTATTTATTGCGATATACAAGTTTTCCCCCAGCACACTGCATATAAATTACACTTCCAATCTTATTGATGAGTTATTTACATTGGGACCTGGGAACATCACATATAACTTCTGAAATAAAAATTTCATCTAAAAGCATATTGCACCAAGAATAGCCAAGACACGTTTGCCCACGCAGTGGTTTCTTTTGAGCACAATCGCTTCTGGCTGCCTAAAGAATCACAGCCTCAAAGAAGAATTTTATCAGCGCGGCTCTGCCAAAGCAGCGAGGTAGACGATTCGTGCCTGTGCATACGTACTGGCTTTGTTTGAATATTACCTGCAGTTGGAGTGCAAATCTAAATTTAGAGTCCAGAATGTCTCTACATTGTGAGTTTTGTATGCATTTGATAGAGAATTATATTGACATCGCTTATCATTCCCACCGCCCAGTACACCCACTACATCTGCACACGCTGGCAACAGGCCAAAAGAACAGACCAGTTCTTGCTCAAGCCACGGGATATACTGGACTCTAAAATTAAATGACTGTTTAGATGTGGAAAAGAGCCCCACTCTGTCTCTTCGTTTAAATTTCTGCTGTTATCGGCCTCATTGTTCTGCTGTTCCGAGTCTCGCTAGAAAGAGAAGGGATCATGGGACCAAACCCACCTGCTCCTGCACAGAAATCTGCAGTCACTGGACTCACCTGGCTCTTAGAGAGGTAAAACGATGACAAAGTGACACAGTTACCTGGGTGATGACAACAGCAGGCACTCGCCCGCTTCCCTAAGGGAACCGTAACGCACTTCATGCTTGCTGTTTGCACGGCCACGAAGATAAAGTCAGGTGTAAAGGTGTATTAAACCTTCAACGGGGCAGCAATGGATTCCTGAATATCTAAGAAAAATAACCCTCGCTCCACCCTTCTGCACCTATGGATGGTGAAAAACTGCCGTTCAAGTGATGTGATCCAGCAATGCGACACGAGAGCAAATATTTATTTTCATATTCGTTCGTGACACGTAAGAATAGAAATGAACACAGAGTCGAGTAGCAAGAACATCTTTTTATATGACTTGAGGCTGTGTCAGCAGTAGCAGGTACAACTTCTCGCCTGCCTCAAATATCAACATGCAGGAGTTTTTTGCATTTTTGTAGTATTACATAATACTAATTACATTGGCCAAGATTTTAAAAAGTAAGGAATTTAAGGAAACGGCATTCCCCGAATAGAGGTGTTGAATAATTATGAGGCCAACAATTGGGATAATGAATAAAACTGGGAATTTCTCAAGACCTTCCAAACTTCAAGAACTTGAGAAAACACATGTAAAAGAGTTATGATGGAATAAATGGCAGCTTTCAGAGGCTGCAACGTATTTCTGTGTGTATTTTTAAAGTATCAACTGATGAACACATATATTGTCACAGAATTCACATTTGCAGACACGTTTATGGTATTAATAGTTTCACATTTTTACCAAGCTATAAACCAAAGACCAGGAATTCTCACTGTTTAGAAGTACTCAGGGCACACGCTTGCCCACCTACAATTTTTGAGAGCCCTGACTGCTTGATACCCTTCCAGAAAGTCTCTGCTGCTTGTTTTATTCTGCAAATCTGCCAAAATTAAGCCCTGCAAAGCACCACGTAAGAACAACGCATTCACTGATGTTCAGAGGCTACAGCTCATCTCCCGGCTAAGCCCGATGGGTTACCTGAGGTTACTGGAGGAAGGAGCAGAGGACAGAGAGGAAGTAAAAGGGGTAGATGTGTCCTCCTTTAAGTACTATTAATCCTCCAACCTTAAATTTAGGAGAGCGGATAAGTTTAGTAACCCGAGAGGATCTATCGCTATGCAAAGTTCTCCTCTTTTATTTGAGGCGGCGTTCCTGGGGAACATTGTCAGAATAACTGCCTCGGACACCTGCCCCGCCAGCCCCCAAAGGGAGGAAAGAAAGTCAAGAAAAGGTGGTGGAGAAGTAACACTGCCTTTTGGTGGGTAGTTCCTTAATGTCAGGAAACACTCCTTCCTCTAAATTGCCCTTGAAAGAAGAATACATACACGGCGAGCCTTAATTCTTTCAGCTTTAGGCGCTGCTAACGCCCAGCTGCCTGGTTTCACTTGTGGGAGAGGCTAAAAGCAAGGTTAACTACAGAGCGTTTTTGTCTCTAAATTTTTAATTCCTCCTTTATCTTCTTTCTCTGTAAAAGATAACACACCATCTCCAAGGCGATGCGATAAGGTGGGAGTACACGGTGCTGATCTTCCCCTCTCATCGGAGATCTTCCGCAGGCGAATCTCTTGCCATCCCGGTATTGTTCTTGGCAGCAGCTTAGCTCCGAGTGCGGCTGGAACGGCACTAATGTATTACACTTTTAGCAGTCTTTGATGCAAACTGCATCCAGCGCCCAGAATTACCCACCAGCCACTCAAAGAAAGTTGGCTCATATGATTTAAATCCCGGGCATCGCTGGGCAAGTCTCCATCCACAGCTCATGGTGTTCCTGCAGCTCCTGGCTGGGGACCAGCATTTCGCAGTTTTTCCATAGGGAGGAAGTGCTCAGTTTCTAAAATTTGCAGATATGGCACATTAACTTCCTCCTCTTAGATAACAGGTGTAGCCCTTTACAGCCAGGGACACTCGCTGCATATTTTTTTTTTGCCAGTAGCTATTGCCAAGGCATTCTTCTGACAAGCGTGAAGTTTACATTACAATAACGAAACGGGGGACACCAGGAAACAACTCTGCAAAACTCCGCTCGTCTGGCAAGGCTTGTTCAACAACCAGCCAAAATCTGATCTTTATCTTGAATGAAGCCTCATTATTATAATAGCGTTGCTAGCGTTTGCTCCTTCCTCGGAGCACACAGAACACACAAGCGTCCTCAAACTTCTGACGAACAGCTCCAACTGCCTGCCAAGGTTTTGGGTTTGCATATCTCCTGGGCATCCCCCCAGGACAGAGATAGGAAAATCAGAGAATAAAAGGAGCCAGATGGGATGAGACTGAAGGATTCAGAGGACCAAGAATTGAGCTCCAACAAGGTGGAAAGAGCATGACACTGCTCGTTTTCCAGGGGGTGCAGCACACTTAGCAAACCCCCAGCCTACGACTAGTGTACAGTCACATACAGGATAGCAGGAGGAGAGCAACCAAACCACACGACAAATTCCTAAGACATTGCTTGGGATCAGCTGAGTGAGAAAAAGCCCCCACCTTTTCGCCTCTACATGGAGACAGGCGGATGGTTTCCAAGCAAGAAGAACGCAGAAGCTGTGGCAGTAATTGCACATTCAGAGGCACCCACATGAAGGCAACCGCTTTCTCCCCACCTCGCCCAGTGCTATGGCAGTTTAACATAAACACACGAACAACATCAGTTCTCAGCAGCATTTCAGCATCACAGCCCTTGGCGGCACGGGCACCAGGGCTGTCTACAGCTGCACAGCTCGGCAGCAGCACATATAGCAGCGCATCTCACATGGGTGAGCTTGGCCGAGAGCACGTTGCATTTCTCAACGCAGCCCCAGTGAGTAAATATTGAGTTTACAAACAGCATGTCACATCCCCCAGCGTCATATGATTGTGTCATAAAATAGCAGCAGTGCGCATACAGGAGCTCGGAGTCAAAGTCAGCCAGGAAACCTGGAATAACTGCTGTGGTTTTCATTTTGGCTATATTGAATTCCCTGCTGCTCCCTCCTCCGTTGGTCAGGATTCCAGAGAGAACCTATGTGTCTTCTCGAGGCAGAGAAAAGATGCAAGAAGGGAAAAGAAGAAAGAGGCACATGCTTGGCTTTTGTGTGACATGTTTTATCGTGAATGCATCAGTCTTGTGACAGAACCCTATCATGGTGACTTCTGTGTGCAGATGAGTGAAAATCTCATAATGCTACTGCCTCGGATTCTCGGGTGGCAATCCTCACGCTTCCCACACAGAAATCACGCAGGGCAGCTCCACTCGTCAGACGTAAATACAATATGTAAGCTAGGTAGTCGGACACACACTGGCTTTTTTAATCGAGTATTAGAGATGTCTTAATTACTCCAGTATTCATCCCTTGGCCTGTGCACAACGCTGCTGTTAAATCAGACTGCTCACAAAACCCCCATTATTGGTTCTTTTAACAGCTTCCCTCCAATCCAGAAACCAAGTGTTGATACCATCTTCAAAGCTCTTCCTACACCCAGCCCTCCCCGACATGGTTTGTCTCCCTCTGTTCCACCGCTGATCCCAATTTCTGTAACTCTCAAGCCAAAGCATTAACAAACACCTCTGAGGTTCTTCCTACATCCATCCACTGTGGCACCCTTGCACTGATCTTCAGGACCCTGCTCCGTATGTCGGTTTGTCCAGAAAGCCACTCCATCCTTCCACATCTGGTGAAGCAGTTTAGAGGATGAGATCTTCAGGGCAGAGACCATCTGCAATTGTTCAAAGAGTGCCCAGCTCCCGCCCCGCCCCAGTGCCAGCCAGGTACAGGACAGCAGCACACACACCACCGGATCACGGCGGCTGGAAAGGACCTCGGGGAGGCTTTGAGTTTAATGCCTCCTGCTCAGGGCTGGGTCTACAGCGAATTCTCACCAGCTTTCCAGGTAGTGGATGTGTGTGTGATATGTATGTGTGTGCACATATCTACATATTTACACACAAATATATATACACACAAACACTCTCACATTTATTTTTTGTAAATCCAGGGAATGTCACTATGGTGGGGAAGGACTGGTGTACACACATGTGCATCACGTGTCTGCAGCCATTCTGACCCAGAACTGACTCACCTCCATCGCTCAGACATTTTATTTCCCCAAGCCTATATTTTTTCCTCCTGAATTACGTTCTCATGCTAGAAACCTAGAATCATAGAAACACAGAATGGTTTGGGGTGGAAGGGACCTTAAAGCCCACCCAGTCCCACCCCCTGCCATGGGCAGGGACACCTCCCACCAGCCCAGGTTGCTCAAAGCCTCATCCAGCCTGGCCTTGAACCCCTCCAGGAAAAAAAAACAACCTGTTCCAGTGTCTCACCACCCTCACAGTAAAGAATTTCTTCCTTATATCTAGTCTAAATCTGCCCTCTTCCAGTTTAAATCTATTACCCTCCATCGTGTCACTACATGCCCTTGTAAAAAGTCCCTCCCCATCTCTCCTGTAGCCCCCTTTAGGTACTGGAAGGCCGCTATAAGATCCTCCTGGAGCCTTCTCTTCTCCAGGCTGAACAACCCCAACTCTCTCAGCCTGTCCTCATAAGGGAGGTGTTCCAGCCCTCTGACCATCTTCATGGCCCTCATCTGGACCAGCTCCGAGAGCTCGACATCCTCCTTGCGTTGGGGGGCCCAGAGCTGGACACAGTGCTCAGAAACCTGACCTAGACTCACTTGGTGGCAGAGGCTGCACCACCCCAGAGCTACAAAAGATTCTGCATTAGATATGGGGTGACAAAGCAGGTTTTGTTCATATAAACCACGCACACCCTTCCCTAACACTACCAGTTTTTGACAAGATCAGACAGATCCACATCACATTCAAACTGATTAAAAGGTTTTCTTTGGGCTAAATGAAGAGCCAGAGAGTTATTGTAGCGAACACAGACCATGAAAAACACTAAACTAAAAGCAGAACGTTCTCTGTGTGCGTGCAAATGCCCTCTTGAATACAACCTGAGACCCCGACAACAACTTCGGTAGGTTCAAGTCCAGGTTGCCAAGGTCCCTCCTGCCCCAGCTGTATGTTCTCACACCTTGCTCTGTA
Source organism: Pterocles gutturalis (assembly GCF_000699245.1). Taxonomy (NCBI): domain Eukaryota; kingdom Metazoa; phylum Chordata; class Aves; order Pterocliformes; family Pteroclidae; genus Pterocles; species Pterocles gutturalis. Next base: position 11,835 of record NW_010126516.1, read on the forward strand.
CAAGATTTATTTCATCCATGTTTTCAAAGTGTAAAGAAACAGATGTATGCAGAAGGCGTTGCCTAAGCTTGGCGTGTGCCCACAGACCAGCACAAACCCATTTACAATGGGATGAGATGAATCCCACCCTCTGACGTCCCAGCAGTCACATGAGAAGCCTCCCAGAGCTAAGCTTGACCAGGTCGGTCCTTAACCTGAGGCTTGAGATGGTTTTCTTTACCACAGCCTTATGCTATATGATTAGTGCAACTGGAGCTTTTTGAGGAGTTTTAGAAATGGTTAAAGAGTCACCGCAAACCAGAGGATGACACCGATACCAGCAGCAACATTAACTGTTAACGCTCCGGGCTGGAGGAACCAGTGGGCCAGTTCAGCCGCGCTGTCACAACTCTGAGGTCTCAAAGGGACTAAATGACCAGACTCACTTCTCTAGGGTTCTCCTGTCCTAAGTCTAAAACACATGGAACAAGGTGAGCCTGGAGATGAAGGGAGTCAATCTTCCACTGAACGCAAAGTGAGAGTAAACACATGATGTCAACACAGACTGCAAGGCAGGCAGCACCCCGCGAAGGCAGGCAAGCCCGATGACAGCTGAACAGCATCAGGGTTAAATCTGGGAACACAGAGAGAGGAGTTCACAGAAAACAGAGAAAAGCGCTCCCGAAATAGCCTCGCAACTGTCACCACTCGCGATTGTCAGCGCTGGAAGGTATGACCTTGCCGTCGTGTCTCATGATCACAGCTCTGCTCTTAAGGGGGCATTTGTCAGAACTGGCACTACCAAAAATTCCACTTCCAAGTGATCCTGTATCTGCAGCAGCAGATTAACTCGCCAGTGATTCTGGGAACAACCACCGGCTCCTACTGTTGCTCCTGAAAAGAAAAAAACAGAGCCCCGTACCTTCCCTCCTCTCTTCCCAGCCATGGCTGTAGGGTGTCTTTAGGGCTACAATATCCTGCACAGGCACTTCTGTACCATGAACCCGGTTTTAAAATCTTCATGCTTTAAAATCCTTGTGCAAACCTAATTCTGACAAAAGCATACTAGAACCAGCAGAAAGAGGCAAATTCTGTTTTAAAGAGGGCAGGGCGAAAGGGAGGGAAAGGAGATAAAAAGGGTATTATTCATTTTCTCATCTGATTAATTAGCTATGTTGGTTCATTTTTTAACAGCAGTTGAGTTGTACTTCTCATGGAAGCAGGAAAAGAGATATGCATTATGTCAGATTTTTCCATTGGAAAAAACCCCACAACTAGAAGTACTCATCAGTATCTGTGCCAGCCATCAAAAGAAACCACCAACAAATCTCTTAGAATGATTAGCACAACAAAAAACTCAGTAGAGCACAAGGGAAGAGAGGAATACGTGCAAAGGCATAATTATTTCACCAACCTAGCGTTTCCGAGATGGAACAGCAGCACGAAATGTCAGGTGGAGAACTGCTTTGAACAGAATTTTGAAACTCTCCACGCCTTCATATATGCACTGGGGGCATCAATGTATTTAAAAGGAGGTAGATGTAAATATCTACTGCACTAGACTATAGATGGCTTAGCTAAATGTCTGTGAAATGCTTTATAATTATCAGGACTTCTGCTTTAGGCGTGCAGCAATGGCACTGCCA
>NW_010126516.1:13490-34203 GCF_000699245.1 Pterocles gutturalis
GCACCACGCTTCGCTTCCCCCCTGGCCGGTACAGGATCTGCTTTCACCGAGGCAGCCCTCCGCATGCCAAAGCCTCCAGCTCTGCTTCTTTAGGATAAACACGAACCACCGCTGCGAAGCACGAGAAGGTCAGCTGGACGCTCACACACGCCGTGTTACCGAAATGGGAAGAAAGCTGCATCGCCCGGCTTTCACTTCTGCTAGGACGACAGGCACAGGCAGGCAGGACGGCCACCGCTGTGCCCCTCATTCAACATTTCCAAGCAAACAGCACGTTGGCAAATCCGGGAAGATCAGCAAGGAGCACAGATATCAGCATTTCACTGTGCAAAGAGCCCCAGGGACCAGTCCCTAATGTCAGCCCCTCCAGCCCCTCGTACGATTCTGCTCCCGCGAGCCCAGCGACCTACGCTTCATCCACCTCTCACGGACCTACGCTTCATCCACCTCTCACGGACCTACGCTTCATCCACCTCTCACGCAAACCTGACCCAACACGGCGATTTTCCACTTCCACGGCGCTTTTCCTCTGCACTCGATGGACTGGTTTGCCACTTGCATTCACAGACCAGAACACAGAGCTCTAAACCAGAGACAGCCCATGTGAGACCGACCTCAAAATCCAATCAAGATGATAATTTTACTCTCTTGCTTTTCATCATCTTCATCCCCCTAACTCCAACACGATTTTTAATCTCCATTACTTCAACAGCAGTTGGAGGCTAAGACTTTGTACCATCTGAGAAGAGCTTGAAATGGGTCCAGTACCTGATCAACTGCCAACACTAAAAATAAAGTCTTTCTGTCACTAAAACCCAGGAACTGCCAGTTTTCTGACGGTGCAGAGCAGCGTTCGCTTTTCAAGTCTCACCAGTTTAGTCATCCTGACCACCAAGCATGTCATTCCTCTCCCACTCAGCCAGCGCTCTCTGGCACTGGATCAAGGCAGTATATATAAAATCCTGCCCTTAAATTACAGAAATTTTAGTACCTGCCTGAAATAACTCTACATTTCATAATTAGAAGCTCACAAGCGTTTCACTCCTGTGTGGAAAAGGGAAATCCAGCTGCTGCAGGCTCGCCCGGCACAGAAACGTTCTGCTGACGACCCCCGTGCTCTCCAGCTCTACAGGTGCCACACCAGCGGTAATACTCTACTTATTTAACACAGTTCCTAAAGGCACTTTTACAGTGCAAGCAAAATATAGATGTGGTTTCCGCCATCAGCTCTACTACACAAACATATTCTAAATTTCCAAGCTGCAACCTCAGACCAGCTTCAGCCAAAGGCACGCGGTCCCCTGCCGCCCAGGGCTGACTCTTGCCCTGTTGTCCTGGACGGCCACGGGAGGATGCAGGGCAGCACAGTAAGGACAATGCTAAATGAAAGCTAAACCTCGTCAGTAATGGTGGAGAAATAAATTAAAAAAAAAAAAATCACTTTTGAGCCCACTTGGCAAAGCTACTCCACTCGCAGCACACCTGCTAGAAGGGAGAGGTGGGGCACGAAGACAGGACAGGGCTCTGCGTTCACTTCTGCTAGGACGAGAGGCACAGGCATGCTGGACTGCCAGCTTTTTGCCCCTCAGTTAACATTTCTAACCAAATAGCATTTTGGCAAATCTAGGAAGGTCAGCAGGACCTAGCGAGACTCTTCCCACAGACGATTGTTTGCTGGAGCAATTTAAGGTCTGGCCCAGGGATGACATTTTTAGAGGGGTAGGTGAAGACAGGAGTTCACAGTCCTACGACAGAGGCTGAACATTTTTTCAGTAACAAACTTTTCAAGAACTCCGAATACTGGAAAAAGACATCTATATGTTTGAGAATCTGATTCACATGAGCTTTCAAATGTCAACTGCACCTTCTGGAAGAGTTCTTTTGAACTTGCCTTTATTCACAGGAAAAAAAAAAAAGAAGAAAACAAATTAAATCAATTGACCCTATTGGCCTCAGTCCACAGGAAAGTGTCTTTCTTGTGGTTGATTTTTTTTGTTTGTTTGTTTGTTTTTTAATCCTCTGGGAAACACACTAAAGCAAATCTCAGCATGGCCACCAGTAACAAAACCATTCACTGATGGGCTGGCTTTCTGAGCAAATCACTCTCGTGCTGCCATCAGGTCAGGAACTCCATTCTGGCGATGCCCACAGAAAAAGAGAGGTGGTGCCAAACGTGGTACTGAGAACAAGCGATCTGTTAAAGAAAACAACCTGGTCACTGAAGAGGAACAAGTGATAGTGCTTTGCTGGACCCCTGCACAGACGCTCCCATAGAGCAGCGGAGCGCTGGAAGCGCGTTAGGGCATTGCCACGCGCTGAGCTCTCGTCAAAGCGCGACACCAGATATCTTGCTAGGTTGAAAGATGGCCACAACTAAGGTATCGACTTTCCCCAGTGACATTAATGACGCTTTGAGTCTAATCAAGAACCACGGTCTCTATGATCAAAGAAATACAGACCTGCTGCAAACTTTCATGTTTTCCTAAGAGTAACATAAGCCCCATTACTTGCTCCGAAGCCACGCACGTGCCCTGCGTGGTTTGGATACCGGCAGCGCAGTGGGAGCTCCTGACTGAGTGCTCTGTCAGGACTTCTGAAGCGCCACACAGCCCTGGCTAGCAGACGCTGAAAAAAGGATGTGGCCAGAAATGGATAGAGTGATGAAGCTACAGAGCAAAGGGAGGAGTGGTGGGGCAGAGCGAGCTCTCCACCTCTGTAACTACTGTTTACAGGAGCAGCAGCAGCCAGGCAGACTGACTAGGCTTACAGGTGAATTACAGCAATTACTCATCCTTAAAGGAAAACAAAACCCAGTGGAAGTCCAGCTGGAGGATGGTGATTTCCATGTTTACTGCACTGTGTCACCTGTGCACTGGTCTGCTTTGCAGGTGGCGGCACGGGCAATCCTTAGAAACAAAATACCACAACCTGGAGGGTGAACAGGAGAAATTTAGGAGAGGGCAAGGTCTGTCGACAAAGCCCAGCTGTCAGAGCCATGGCACAGTCTCACTCCCGAGTGGATCACCCCGTTTCTGCTGAAGAGAAGCAAAGAGCATCATGCAACTCCATCTCTGCGCCAGCTGTGAAAGAAGAGCTCACAGGAGGAAGCAGCGAGTCGCCAGTTGGGAGAACAATCCTGCAGATGGGTCTGTCTCGCTGGGAACATGACTGCATGTCCCCAAGACCACGAATGCACTCTTGGGTGCAGGCTAGGTTCCCAGCGTGAAGCAAGAGCTAGTCCATAAGCGATTCTGTGATCCCGCATAGAGACAGGCGGGTGGTGACAACCACAGACTGCGTGGTGACATGCCTGCTGGAGGCATGACAGACACACAGCCAGGAGAGGCTCTAGAAACAAAATGGCTTATCTTAGAAAGCTGGCCAGTAGTACATCTCGGGTATCGCTCTTGGAAATTACGTCATGGCTACGTGTAGGACCAGACAAACGGACAAGCAGCAAGTGTCTCAATGCATGGCTGAGAAGATGGACAGCAGGAGTCACCGAGAAGTGAGGAAACTCCTGGAAGAGAGAAAGGGAGAGATCTTCTCAAACCCAAACAGAACCAAGCTGCTGGTGCTTACGTTAATGGATGGTACAATCCAGAACAGCGGATGCACAGGAAAGTGTGATATTTCGGAAAAGAGCCACCAAGGCTTTTACAGAGGGAAGTCATACAACAGAAAGCCACTGAAGTCCTTCGAAGCGTAAATAAGCACGAAGGCAAGGGGGATCCAGGCGAGACAATCCACAGAGACTCCAAAAGCATTCTCACCAAGCCCCTCACCAGGGCTCCCAGAGACACCGAACGGCGGGGTAAGAGGGAAGATCCCTGCACGATTAAACATCTTCATGATGGGGAGACCAGAACACACGACAGATTTTTTTCCTGGAGATCTCTGCAGAAATCTCTCCTGAGGTCTGTGCTGCCAAATGTATTAAATAAAGGATCTGGAAAAGGAGGTGATTAGGGAGGTGATAAAGTTTGCTGATGAAACTATTCAAGAGGGGAAAGAAAAATACGAACTTGGAAGAATCTTACAATACTGAGCAACTGGTGAGAAAATGGCAGGTGAAATTCAATACAGATAACCATAGAGTGAATCACAGGCAAAAAATACACCTAACGTCATCTAACAAAATGAAAGGCTCTGAGCTTATTATTGCCATTCAAGAAAAAGCTCTTAGGATTATAACAAATAGCTGTAGGACAAGATCAGCTCCAAGCTCAGAAATCAAAGCAAATTCTACAAATTATTTGGAATGGAACAAAACAAAACAGAAAATATAATTATGCCTTTATGTAATAGTGCATGAAATTTTCAGTATCATAAGAAATTCTAGTCTCCACAACTAAAAAGAAAAAGTGGTAGACATGAATTAGAAAAAGCTTATCTTAAAAAAAATGGAATAAAAACCCCTAAACAATTCTCCTCATTTTCCAAAAGCATTTCTTACAGATTTCTGGGGCATCACAGGTATGGTTTATATTATTTGTAGGACACCACAGCAATAAACAATGCTTTGGGAAAAAAAATCCAAACTGTCTAAAGAAGAATTCAGAAAGATAAAAAGAGAACAAGTTGCAAAAGGTTTGGGGAAAACAGGACACTTGCTCTACATCCGCTCAGCACTCTGCTGTAACCTCGACCCACCGCAGCTGTGCCGGCAGGGACTGGGGCTCCGGAGGAAAGCGCAGGATTGAGCACAGACTGCAAAACCTTGAGCCTGCGCAAACACTCGTCTGAAAGTCTCATCAGCACAGACTAACAAGGCCCAGCTCTGTTCCTCCTGTTCAACAAAGACATAGAAAGAGGTGATGTTTTACCGGTGTGAGATGAAACCAAAGCGAAGAAGGCGGAGAGCTCCAGGGAGCAGAACCAGACTCAAAGTGTTCCTGAGAAATGATCTTACAACAAACGGGAAGCTTCCTACACTTCAGTGGGAGACATCTAAAGGCAAAACAAGGACAAAAAGGACACAGCATCGACTAGCTATCCCCTCAGGACAGGCTGGGCTGAAAGCAGCCCGACCACCGCGGCGCTGTGCGACAGGGCTCATCGGTGTGAGGGCAGCACCGCGACCGCAGCTCCACCACGGCCAACGCACCGCGGCTCCGACGGCTCCCACGCTGCGGGGAGCATCCTGCTGGCTTAGGGCCTTCATCTTTCAAAGCAACATCTACTAAATATATTGTTACAGCATTAATGATTTATAGCATTACTTCTCATTTTGCTTTAGCATCCCCTCATCTCCGTCCCCAGTGGGTCATTAAGGCTGAATGACTCAGGGGATGCTGCTGAGGAAGAAAGCAAACCCCACTCTGCAGTACGCTGCACACAACCGCTGCTAGTAACGCCCTGAAGAAAATTATTGCTGGGCTGGAGAGATCTCCACTTAAATATCACATTCAACTTGAAAGCAACATACGTGGGCGCTCCTGAGAAGCCCAGAGGAGAACAACGAGGCTCACTGAGTTTAGAACACATCAACTAGTTGGCAAGGTTAAATAAAACCAGTTTTACTGTTATCTAGGTAAAAGAAAAAAATTTTTTAAAAAAAGGAAGTTTGAGGAGAAGAGTTCTTCCAGTACTGGGAAGGCTGTTGTGAAATGGAAAGTTGTCCACAGGAAACCAGAGGACAAAGAATTTAGATTCATTTGGAGGAACGTGGAATTGGGTCAAACACTGAGAAACGCGTCCTGAGCGCTCAGCTTGCCAGGCACCCGAGCAGGGGAGGTGCAGACAAGCTCCTCATGAAGATGTTTAAGAATGGATTAGTTCAGTATCTCCTGAAAAAAGCTCTGATAAACCTGGTTGTGCCCGGTGCAGAGGACTGGACCAGAAGGTCTGCTGGAGCTCCTCCAGCCACATGTCCCTCACTAACACAACAGCACAGACCGGCCTGAGAAAGGGCACACGACAAAAAGGCAGAGAAACGGCAGAGAAAGAGATGCAGCTTTCAGCATTGTACAACGGAACAGAACTATGAAAGCACCATGGAAAGAAGCCAAAGTATTAGGAAAGGAGCTTGGACAGGCTGGAGAAGGAAAGAGGGGCCACTGAGACCAGGCCACAGCAATAAATTACAACAACACGAACCCTGGGAAAAAAAAAAATAAAAAAAAAAAAAAAAAAAGTAGCTTTGTCAAGAACAAAATCTCCAAGACTGTGAGGGTTTCACCAACATAACACTGTGTTTTTAAAGACAACCCTAGAATCAGAGTATGCTAAAACATCTTACTTTCCCTAATGCAGCAGTTCTTGTTCTGGACGGGGTTTGAATTTTTAAGTCAACGAGCACAATTTGCAGGAAGCTGAGCACAATGTCAGCACAGGGATTCCCTCCCAATGACTACAATCAATTCTTTGTTCCTTGTTCACTTTCTGCAACGTTGAATGATTTTCTTAAAGACTAACAGCACCTAAGCTACATTGAAAAGAATGGATTTTGTGGCCTGACTGAGCTGTAGCCCGAAGCCAAGCCAACACTGGGAATAGCTATAAGACAATATTTGGCCATAAGCACAGGGCTCCTTCTATAGCAGCTATGAATAAGGGATCAAAAATAACTCATGCAATATGCCCTGAAGTTTAAACCTTGGCTCTGCTGGCATACAGGTTGGCACGGTCCTGAAGTCTCTCATCAAGAGACAGACAAATTTACCGCTTATCTTCTTCAGCGTGAGGGAATGCTTGTTCAGAATAACTCGAGTGATATCAATTTAAAAGACAAACCATTTAAGGCTGCGAAGGTCAAATTCTGTTTGTCAGTCATCCAAGAAAGAAAAGAAAAAGCCAGGGCAAACTGTGAAGTAAAGATGAAATCCATCCTTTGCAGGAATACCTAGACACAGTGTTCAGTCAGATCTGTTAGTTCAGCATAGAATAGAAATACGAATAGGAATTCAGGAATAGAAAAAGGCTCAAAAACTCATGCATTAGCAGGGTGATATCCCATACATACATATATTCTTCCTTCCAGTTTAGAGGATGCTATGAAATTTAATATTCATGCCACTGCAGCAAGCTACCCAAAAAATTCAGCAAAACTGCCTGTTAAATATAAAGCATAATTGCCCACCATATACACAATATAGTGTTACTTGGCCAAAAAACTGCTGGATTTTAATTTTAAAACTATTGCTTTAACATCTGAGAAGGTACTTGGCCTTCCTAATTCTCCCCTATCTTATTTCTCTTCTTGACTCTAATCTGTAATAAATGATGCCTTTTTAATTATTCTTTATATCACAGAGGGAATCTTCTGCCATAGCATCCAAGAGCCTGGCAATCTGCAGCTTAACTTACAGAGTCAGAATTTATACCCACCAAGCAGCTTCTGAACACATCCAAGCTTTTGGCATAAACTATGTCCTAAAGCAATTAGTTCCACAGCTGAATTTTACACTGGATAAAAAACCCCATTTGTTTTAAAATTCTGATGTCCTTTAATTCTTCCTTGTGGGGAAAAAGCAAACCTTCCTGATCACATCTTACATATAATTGCAGGTACCTCTGTCGCAGAGATCTTTGATCTTTCCTTGTACAGAAACCACTCCACGACTTTGATCACCATGTTGTTATTCCCCATTTTTCCATTCACTACATTTTTTTTGAGGTGGTAGAAAGGGGACTGCATGTACCAATCTACAGATGGGCACAATATGAACTTATACTGGCTTTATGATTTCTACTTTACTTCTTTTCTCAATAATTCCTAATGTTTGATTTGCTTTTTTACCCACATTGCAGTGCTTCCATCCTATCACATCAAATCCCCAGAAAACCTTTTCCAGCCTGTAACAGCTGCACTGGAATCCACTGTTTCTCCAGAAACATTTCTTCCCATTTGCCGAGCAAATTTTGCCAGCCATTTTATCAGCAAATCAGCCAGTACTGGGAAATCCTTCACTGCCAGATTTATTTTATCCTGAACATGCAGCACCACTGACCTCACTCTTTATTCCCTTTCCATCTCAGATATGGGTGTTCAGAGCAGCACAGACTCCAGGGGAGATGCACAGGATAAGTCCCCTTCCTCCTGTAAATGGATCTTTTCTTCCCAGCCTTCGTTTTATCTGCTTCAAGCGGTAATTAATAAATTACAAGATTTATTTTTATTTCACAACAGCTTTGTTTCTTAGGGCTTCCATAGAGGGATCTTGTTAAAAGGGTTCTGGAAATCCAAACACACCACCTCAACCAGACTTCTCCTCTCCACGTGCTTGTTGGGTTTATCATCTCCAGCTTCTTTTGGGCTCTTTTTTGGAAACCAGCGCCGCATGGAGAACCGTCACTTCCCACTGACGTGCTCCTGCCGCAGGGCTGGTCCCTCTGGTAGTTGGTTTGCTTTAAGTGAGATCTTACACACACTGGGTAAGAGCTCAGTGCCTTCATATGCCACCTCCTCCTGAACAAACTGGTGTCGAAGACCCGACACTTCTCATTTGTCCGAGCAGTTCTGGAACCTCTTCTGTCAATCCTGCAGCTTGGTAAAGCTCAGAAAGCTGAATTTTTATTTCTGCACTGAAGGCGTGCAGACACGTATCGTGCAGAAGCAATGCAACGCTGTTCAGCGCACAATGGCGAAACTGGGACAGACCTGTCATTTGAAACTGTTCAGGTGAGCTGTATCCAACACTCACCCTCCCAATACTCCCCAGAAAAAAACACGATAATGTGTGTTCCCTGAACACAGCATACATCTGTTGCAGTGATTTACAACAGAGAGGAGAAAGCACACAGGCCACCCCATGTAAAAGATGATACATCATAAGGAACAATGTATCTTTCTTTCTATTTTGAAGTAATTCAGATTTAAATTCCACTAAATCATCACTTTTCGATGTTCTTTATTGAAAGTCCCCCTGTTCCATAGATACAATACGCAGCAGTTTGCATAAGTTCTGTTTGTCTGCAGCAAATACACTGGCCCTCATAGAATCACGAAGGTTGGAAAAGACCTCAAGGATCATCAAGTCCAACCGTCAACCCAACCCCACCCAACCCACTAACCCATGTCCCCCAGCCCCACATCGACACGTTTCTTGACCCCCTCCAGGGATGGTGACTCCACCACTGCCCTGGGCAGCCTGTTCCAATGCCTCATCACTCTTGCAGTGAAGAAATTTTTTCTAATATCCAGCCTAAACCTCCCCCGGCGCAACTTGAGGCACCCACCTCTCTAAACACATCCCACCTTCCAGTTCCACGTACCAGAGAGACCGAGCAACACGTGTGTGAACAGGGAAAGGATGCAAACTCGAGGAGGAGAGGTGTGAATAATCTCACCTGAAAGTTGGAAGGCTCATGTACCGAGCCTTTGCGCAGAGGTCTAACATACCCGGCATCCAAAACCCAGCTCCCCTCGCGCTGGGGATGGCACTGGATGAGCAGCACAGACCCTGAGGAGCTGCAGGGGACTCTTCTTGCCTTTCAGCTTCTCCCTCAAGTGAATTAGACTGAGAAGCTAAGCGAAAGAGGGCCTGGGAAACAAATGTCAGCGGGAAGGCAAGCAACAAGGGGACTGGAGACAAGCTCAATAGTCCCGGGGCAGTCCAAACCCCCCAGACCACACCCAGGCTGCCCCAGGGCAGCACACACATCCAAGGGATGCAGGAGCCGCCAGCACACAGTGGAACTGCCCAGGAACAGCAAAAACCAGGAGTCAGATCCCACCCAGGACTATTGAAAGGAATACAGAGCAACAAGTTGTCAAATGGTGCTATTTTCCTCGCCGGCTCCTTCTCCTCCTGGCCAGACGCTTTTCAGCTCGGTCCAAGGGAGGGACTTTAGCTGCCAAAACTCGCTGCCCTGCTTGCAGAAAGGCTGGTCTACAAATCACAGGGGCTGCTGAGTCCTACCGCCCAGCCAGGCTTCCTCACCTTCTGGCAGGAGCTGTGGTTTGCCTGCACAAAGGTTTAGCACTCAAAGCTACTTCTTAAACCCAGCTCCCCAGGGCAGCATACCTGTCTGCTGGGCACAGACCGGGCAGATGGGGCTGAACAGCCCTGTCCGACTCGTCACAAGTTCACGTGGGTGCTGTGGTTGAGCAAACCTGGATGCTGAGACCTGCTTTTTGCAAGGACACAAGCTAAGCCCTTGCAGTTGAGCCGCAGGGACCGAGCAGCCATCACTCACGGGCTGCTTGCCACAGCTACAGCTCCTCATCCCCCCCCCAGAGCCCAATCCAGGCCCCAGTGTCTCCTGCACGCCCCCCTTCCACACTCAGCACTGAGCAAGAATTAGTATTTGCAGTCCAGCAGTGATTAAATTAGTAACCAGACTGAAAGTAAAAAGGGCTCCACTAAAGCAGAGTCAGGAGCCAAAAGCGACCGTTCAGCTTGCTTTAGAGCATTTCCTACAGCATCAGCCATGCTGCACGTGGGAGCAGCAAGAAGCACTCCTCAGTAACTGGAAGACAACCGTTAAGCCCATTAATAAAATGAAGGCAGCCAAGAAAGATAAGAGAATACCCTTAAGAGCCAAGGGTGTCTGTACTGCAAGATGGTTAAGAAGCATTTAGCAAAGTGGTCGTAAGAAACAGAAATCCACAACCATCAGCTCCCTTGGGAGATACTACCTGGCAGTACTTCTTATTGCGTGTCTACTCCTGAAGAAAAGAGGTCACGACATGCCTTAAAACTGAACTGGTGCTGACAGATAAGCAGGTTTGAATCATTGGTTAAGTCATTGTGCAAGTTTGCACCAAAGAGTAGAGAAGGCATCACAGGTATGAGACGACAGCAATTGCTCAGCCGTGTTCCTGCAAGACTGAACTCTGAAGAAGTTAAGAGACAAGTCAACTAGAAAGAACCCCTCCTATTTCCCTCCCGGCAGGGACCTCACCTTAAAACTGAAATTTTTTAGGAGGGGGGAAAAAAAAAAAAATCAGGGAGATAAGGAAATCAGGAAAACACCCTAGAAACGTTTAATTTGCTGCACACACAAGCATCTGACAGTCACTGCAAAGAGCCACAGGAAAGACAGACTGAAGTTTCACGCAGTGCACAACACAGAATCACCGCAGGTGAGGAGCCTGGTACGACAAAACAGGCACACACGCGAGAAGGAATGGACTAAGGACGGGTCTCAGGGAAAGCAGACTGGTCCTGCTTGCTACATTGTACAGCACCAGCGCCCCAGCCCAGGGAACAGAGGGGAAGGAACGCCCATGGATCACTTTCAGGAGCAGGCAGGATGCAGACAAGGGTGAGGAGGGAGCTGGCTGATGTCACTGCAAAGTCACTGTCATCCTTCAAAGGTCACGGTGGCAAAGGGAGGCTCCTGATGACACGCAAACACCACCCATCATGTAAGAAGGATCCAGGGAATGATGGGTCTGTAAGCCCCACCTTAGTCCCTGGAAAGGTGCCGTAGCAAATCCTCCTGAAAGCTATCTCCAGCCGCACGCAGGAGGTGGTGGTGACTGGGAACAGCCAGCATGGATTTACCAGCGGCAAGTCTTGCCTAACTTGATTGTCCTCCACAAGGACGAGCTGGCTGGGCGGATGACGGCAGAGTGAGCGTGGCACACCTTGGACACTGTCTCCGATACTGTTGTCAATAAGCACACTGTCGAGAGCTGGACTACAGAAGCAGATGATAAGGTGATGGAAAATTGTCTAGAACATCAGGCTCAAAAGGTGACCAGCTGTACAAAGTCCAGCTGGCAGCTGATTACCCCTGGCATCCCTCGGGGTTGATACTGAGGGCAATACAGTTCAATGTCTTTATTAACACCAATGATGGGACCGAGAGCACCCTCAACAAGTGTGCGGATGATATCAGACTGCCTGCCGTGGCTGGGGCAGGAGATCCTTCTCCGAGGGACCTGCACAGGCTGCAGAAGTGGCCTGGCAGAAAGCTTGTGAAGCTCAACCAGGACAAATGCAAAATCCTGCCCCTGGGACAGAATAACTCCTTGTGACGACACAGACTGGGGCAGCAGGGTGTAAAGCAACTCCACAGAAAAAGACCCGCCAAGCTCTTGGGGAGGCAGAGCAGACAGACGAGAGGCTGTCAGGACAACTGCTTTTATGGACTATCGGTGTAACTGCCTGGAAGAGACCTTGATACACAACATTGACTTTCTGCTTCTCAAAAGTCTGTGAAACAGTCATTTTGAACACAACTTCTATCTTTACAAAGCTCATGCGTGGTACACAGATTCCCCTAAAAGCGAACAAGACTGACGAGAAGGTCAGCATGTGCATGTTGAGCTGGCTGGAGCACCGTGCAGTTCAATCGGCTTCCTAAGAACACAGTGAAGAAGCACAAAGTAAGACAAGAACTGAAAGCTGCCATCAAACGATGAAACCAGCTTTGAAGGTCTAACCTAGACGCTACCTCCTTCAGAAGGAAGTCGGCAGCACCTTCTAACCTTCTCCAGGAAGAGCTATCTCCGCTCAGCATTCATAATTCTTCTTGAAAATACTTGCTGTAGGCTGCTGAAGAAACACCTCTTGCATCAAAAAAAAAAAAAAAGAAAAGGAAGATGTTACGGTAATAGGCTTGAAAGTAGCATTCTGCATGTGTCATCAAGTTCTTCTGAAAGCATCTTTGCCAGCGTAATCATTTCTGGTAACTGAACTTGGTACGTTAACGCAACGTGTGGATCATCCCAACAGCACAAACATCACTTGTGATGTTCATTAAAAGACTCAAGCAAGGGCATGCGGTTTGCTAGCACAGGAACTTCTGCTGGTATGATCACATCGCTTTGAAAAAAAAATAAATCAGACACTTGGCAAGTGTGCAGTGTCTGTATGACTGTCACGGGTGCAGTTAAACTCCCACCCGGGCTGAGGATACGCACCTCTCCCCAGACAGGTGGAGGCTGTGCTAATGTCACCAGCCAGCTTGGGTTTGGTCGTTATCCACAAACCACCAAACCTGTCTACACTGGAGAAATCAGAGAGCAAATGGGGTAGAAAAATGGCCTATTAGATCAAAATTAAGAACACTTCATCCTCCAAAACCACAACGGCACTTAAGGTAAATATTCTGATGATTTCTGCTGGCAGAGGCAGGATCTGGGTTGATGGTGGAACTCCAGCTCTACCCAAACGAGCAAAGCCTCGTTACAGCCGCCGGGCCAGAGTTCACCTGCCCAGCAATCTTCCAGCGGAGAAATCCCTGCTCACATGTCTCGCACGACCTACCAAGCTGTCACTCGAGATCCTTAATTAATAATAGTTTCAGGTGAGGCTGACATTCATAAGAATTCAAACCCCAGCGGAGGAAGTGAAACCCTGCTGCACGCTTTGACTTCAAAGCGACACCGACGCAGCAATCCATCGGGATCCATCGATTCAAGCGCAGAACCAGTTTGGTTAATTCGGCACAGCTCCGTGTGCGGGCCCTGCCAGCTCCAAGCTGGTTGACATCCGTTTGGGTTACATTCACAAGCCCAAACTACGCAGACGTAAGCCAGGTTAGGCCAGCTCACTACATCGCTGTTGGAGCCACCCCTTGCTAAGCCCACAGTTGTGTTTAGGCAAAGCCTGATACTACGAGTTGTTGCTATTGCGTGATTTCAGATGTAAAAAAGCGTAAAGCTTTGTAACGAAACCACATGAACTGTGCTAAGACAGTGAGGAATGACAAATTATAAATAGGAGGTGGCTTCAGCCAGATTCCAGAAATGGATGGTGAGCAATCGCTGTGGCAAATCAATGCTCCGGCTCGGAGTACCAGAGACAGGCCAGGTTTAGTTTTACCCTGAAAAGGCAGTGACACAGAAAACGCTAATGGCAGGTGGTCATTCTGCATTCTGTACATTTCACAAAGATTTATGAGCGAGGCTGAAGGCTGGAAAAGCAATGCTGAAACTGCTGGTGTCCCTCTGCAAGGTCAGCTTATTGTACCACGGAAACATTTCTAGGGAGACTCTTATGAGTTAAGGCTACGCTATTTTTTCAGCTACAGGAAACAAGCTACTAAGAAAAAACAGCATTAAAAAAAAAAATCACACCATTTACTGTGAATTTTCCATTATTTTCAGTTGTTTTCAGATGAGCAAAGACTATATTTAAGCTGAGAGCTTAAAGCTGGAAGGAGACTGATCTTTCAAGAATTTGTTTAATGTGAAAATATTTAACAAGAGTGCACATGGATGTATTTTCTAAAATACCAGTCATTTGTAAGTACTGTACATTGTAATTATTATGAATGAATGCTGTCACGAGAAATTGCGTAGGTGTCTGAATCACGAATTTCGATGTTCCCGATTGTCAACAGCTTGACGGGGAAGAGAGGCCTGACTCTGGGGATTCGGCTGACAGCAGTGCAGGATGATATTCTCACTAGCCTGGGAATTAGAAAAGCAAATTTCCTCTGAAAACCGTATTTTAAGAATTAAGTATTTAAGAATGATCCCGTTCCACAGCACTCAGAGAGGCCTGTTCCGCCACAGTATGAGATGCATCTCTGGAGCGAGGGGAGGAAATAAAACTTGGCACCTATGAGCCGTGCAGGTTGGAGCTCCACCACGCAGTCATGCTCTGGAAAGCTCCAGCAGCGCAGGCAGATCTCATCGCCCTCCATTTTCGAGAAGCTGACAGCAGCTTAAAAACGTTCCCCTGCACAGGCTTGTATGGGCTACCCTCACCATGAAGCTGTCCTTAAATCCATTCATGATGAAATGAGCCCCATAAAAATAGGTGCCTAAATCTCCCCTAAATCGCTCCCTCAACATTCTCATAAACCGAAACGTTCCCACTAAGGCACATCAAACCCCACCTCCTCCAGCGAGCTGCACCTTTCATCCCCGCGCAGATCAGTTTGCTGCAGCCCAAGAAAGGAGATTGCAGGGACAGCTGTTGCACCTCCCCTCAGAAGGACAGCTGAAAATAAACTGCAGACTCAGATCCCAGGATTTATACTGGGCACCTTCACCGTGCTGGGGCCACACCATTATCACTAGGTCAAACAGTCCACTCATTTGGAGAGCTTGCAACTGGACGTGGGGGGCTGCTATTCCCCTGAAAGGGTCTGGGTTTCTCTTTTCTTTTTTTTTTTTTATCCCTGCCCTGTGCACAATTTTTTTTTTAAAACGCAGAGCAGACGTTTCAGAGTATTTAATCCTCCCCCTGCCCTCATCTGTATTCAAAAGTTAGAAAGAAAAAAAAAAATCTCAATTTATACAACCACTTACATAATATTCCCCTCTGCCAGCCTTCTTAAAAAGATCGCTCTAATATGCACAGGCTGACAGGCCTTTTTGACTTATGGTATACAATAATCCTCAACCGAGAGCTAGCATACCAACTCAAAGTCTTATATTTTAATATCAGTCAGTTATTATCTCAGTATATTACAACACGCGGTACTTAAGATGTCTCACAAGCCCCACAGTACCCAACCTGAATTCTAAGCCTCTCAACCTGTTTGTAACAGAAACAGCTCCCAGCCCCTACCACTAGCCATTGAAACAAGCAAGAGGCGTTATAAATTGCAAAAATAATACCAGGGTGACGGTAGTTTCATCTAGGTTACAGCTGAGAGAGTTCTGCACATAAACGTTGCCTTTAACATCTCAGCAGGTTCCAGCCGTGCCACCAGGAGCTGCGAGACATCACTCTGGAGCAGCGGCCGACCCAGGCGCCGCATTCATCGCTCATTCCTGCAGTTTTCTGCCAAGTTGCCTTTCAATCTTATCAAACAATGTTGATTCAGGCAAGTATGCAGCATTAAAGACTTGTCTCCATCTCTAATGCAGGCTTGAGAATTTTATTTGCAAGAGTCAGACAGCTTGCAGCATCTATTAAGTACAGCAAGCTTTCCCTAAAATACCTTTCTCTTCCTAAAGGAGATTTCCAGTTGGGCCAGGGCTCCGGCCCGCCCAGCAGCGCTGCTGTAGAGATGAGAACTGCTCCACAGACAGCACGGAGGGA
The DNA here is from genome assembly GCF_000699245.1 of Pterocles gutturalis. Classification (NCBI taxonomy): domain Eukaryota; kingdom Metazoa; phylum Chordata; class Aves; order Pterocliformes; family Pteroclidae; genus Pterocles; species Pterocles gutturalis. The sequence goes on from NW_010126516.1 coordinate 29,387, forward strand.
GCAGGGTCATCGCTCCTGGTGCTGCCATAGAGGAAGCCGCAGTGAAAATCCCATCAGTTCACATGCTCAGTGTTTACAGGGAGCAACAGAGCTTGACTCATCTCATCACTAGAGAGGATAAACAGGGGCTGAGGAAGGAAACAATGAAGATGCACATTTCCCATCACAAATATCCATCTACTTACTAAACCAGAGTAAGTTTCCTCCCAGCATCCAGTGAATCCAGAAGCCCAACTAACCAGTGGAGAACCTGCCCCTGCCCAAAACAACGGGAGACTTCCCCCCAGGGCTGCCGGCAGCAGCAGTTCTCCAAGGCTCCAACTCACTTCAGCTCAAGGTTGGTTTGTTTAGTCTAGAGTTAATTCTGCCCACTTAGGAGATTGTTTTGAAATACAGATGCAAGGGACAGACAATTGAACTAATCCACAGGGACAAAACATCAAGCCAAAAAAAAAAAAAAAAAAGGACTGAGTAAGCCAAAAGTAAGAAAATAAAAGCATGAGGTTGGTAAAACAGCACTTCAGATTTTAACCAGCTTTGTCTAATAAATTCCTGGTCTATTGTAGGCAGCTTCCAAGCTTTCTCACTTGATGCACAGTACATTGCAGTCCCATTTATAAGTGAAACTCCCAAAAAAGTGTTTCACTTACCCTAGTGATAAATCCTATTTTTGACAGTGTCATGTTTCAGTTTGACGAGCAGCGTTAAATACAGCACAAACAGCCTGCAACTTCTATTTCCATTGGCGGAAGCATACCTTCGGAAAGAAGCTTTGCCGAGTGCAGTGGAAAAGGTATGACTCTCCCTAGATAACCTTCTCTTCCTAGGATTAAGGTATTTTTAGGCAATGCAGCCACCCAGTCTTAAAAAAATGCAGCCTGATGTACAACAGTATCATCACTGATTAAAAAAATCAGAAAGTAAACTACCTTGAAGTACAGCCGTGATGCCCCAAATATATGTGTATGTGGTACCTGAACACTTCATGCCAGAGTTTTGATGCCACTGGACGTTGGGTTATATCCTCACATTTCAAGGCACAAGCTGGCTTTTAGCTTTTGGTGATTAAGCAAAGTCTCCTGGAAGCTGTTGCTGCATGGGCACTCTGTGATCGATCTCGGTTATCCCATAAAACAAACCCAGGCTGCCTCAGCCGCTGCGGCAGGTCCAGCCCCTTGCTCCATGCTCTCTAGCAGTGATGCTCCAGCCAGAAAAACCACCAATCCGCACAGGAACCCTCTCTTCCTTCCCCACAGTCTCCTGGATTTTCTTCCAGTGTTAGCACCTGGATGATTCCTCCACCAGCCTCCAGACTGCTGTGCTTGGGGAGAGTGCTCTGTAACACGGTACCCCGGCTGTGTTTCTGGACTGTCCAAAAATTCTGCTTTCCTAGGACTGCACACAACATTTGGACGTGAGGAAAGGGCCAGATTTGCTGAGCAGCAATCAAAAATTGACCAGTCTTAAGTCTGACATGGATGTCGCTTTATAAAGCTCTAAACAGCAACTAGATGTGCCTGCAGGTTTCCAGCCCTGGAAATAAGTAAAATAAATAAATTCCAGAAGCCGGAATAACCGAAACCAGGACTATCGGAGAGATTAAAGCTATCTAACCCAGAATCCCGGCACAGAGTACCTGACTTTTCATGAAGCAGCTTCTGAATTACCAAAACACCTGAAAATAAGTCCAAACCAAGCACCAGGCCACAATAAGTGGAAGAAACTCGGGAGTTACTTCCTAAGCAAGTGACTTCTCCATGGAGCAGGCAGAAGGGAAACAGCGAGTAAATCACCAAAGGGCAGACAAAGGATAAACAATCTTTCCTGTCACCATTTGTGAAGGAGTCCTGAAGGACAGAAGAGCCTTGCCTATTACATTTGGAGATGCCTTCCCAACTGGAAGCATCAGAATTTTTTTTTTCCTTAAGACTCAATTTTCATAAAAGTTCGGTTCCATCTGTCACTCAAGAGGAAGAGCAATCCCTGCCTGCTTCCCACCACCTGCCAAGACCAAAGAAGTTCACCTCTGACCATCTAAATGTTCACTTGGGTTTAGCTAATAGCTCCCTATCCACTCTGCATGAGACGCAAAACCATCGCCAAAAATAGGCTGTATTCAATGAAGTTAATCACTGATAATATGGGATTGATGTTTATCTAGAAGTATTTTTGAGATAAAGACACCCGTATAACTGAAGCCACAACACAGATAACGGGCGCTGGCCCCTGGTGTAGGTTCGTGCTGCACCTGATGCCCCCAAAGAGGATGATGGCACAAGCTGGAGGCTCAGAATCTTCACTTGTAATTTAAAAGGTTATTTTCAAAATACAGCTTCATGGTTATAAATAGCAAAGACAGCTTCTCACCCGGCAAGTACACAACGGTTCTTAGTCACAGCGGCCCAGATACCAGAGGAAAGTGTAATTTTACCTTTGCTGAGCACCACACAACCTCTGGGGCCACTGCGCGCTTCAAACAAACTAACCCCATTTGTAAGATTGCTCTGAGGTTTTGTAGAAGCAGATGCCCACTCTGACAAATTAAGTCAATTGAGTCCCTTAACCCTTCCATTACCTAAAGACATTTGCTCATACAGAGCAAGTCTCACTTTACATTAAATTCTTTAACCAAAGGAAAAAAATTTACCCACTCTTCCCTTCACCAAAGTAAACTCTTTTCAATGTGTGGGATGTCCTTCCTCACTGCATGGCCATTTGGTTTTACAACCGTTAAATGAGAGTAGATTGTCACTACCATCTGCCCTGTATCTCACAGTGTTATGCTTCTAATACTAAGAGAAGTAATTTAAAAAAAAATCCTCACATGTACTTCATTCATTTAATTTGTCAGACAGCGTTCTAGGGACCCTCAACCTACCCGACTTCAGCTGACACTTTACCATAGACACAATCATTCCCCAAGTAATATGAAAATAAATATATTTTGGACATGTTCCACGATGAGGAACAGATTTAAACCTCTCCGACCAGATAACAACCATTTTCATCTGATACAGATTTACAGACTCAAGATACACACAACAAAACCTCTAACGAATCCGTGTTTGTTCCGTTTGGGTGTGCAGGAACATTTCAGCATTCGGCGGTGTCGTCTGAGATATGCAGATGAGAAAATGGGACACTGGAACAAAGCTTTTATTAAATTCAAAGTAAGGTCAACCTCCCTTCCTGGAAAGTGTCTGAAGAAACCCTTCATGTAAGAGATTTGCTTGTACAGCTAGCATCTGCTTGACTACTCACCCATCTCAAAGCTCTTCCAAGTACCAAGCCCTAGGTGTTACTGGTCAACATTACCCCATACTTAGCTCCTAAGACACAATTCTTTACATATACAGAATTATATTTGCAGCCTGCTTGTTAATATACGGCCTGTCATATATTGAAGAAGTTTGACCTTGCCGAGATAATCGCCCGTTGTTGTCTGATGAGTCTGATGCACTTCACCATCCACTTCTGGCCAAGCGTCACATTACGTGCATCAGCGAGACACTCGGGTACTTCTGAAGAGATCACGATCAATCCTGGCTGGGGAGCCCTCATGGAGTCATTCCAACTCTGCCATACTTCTGTCCACCTCAGATGCAGCCTTCTTGATTGTCAAAATGCTTTCGACAACCAGCTCTTTAGTAACTGGCTCTTACTGGTGTCTATATGATTACTTGTTCACCTGGTAACACATGTATCCATGCTGTACTGGAGGTTACTTTAGCACTATAACTTATTTGCTATTGCTACACTGAAAAAAAAACAAAAAAAAACAAAAAAAAACCAAAAACCAACAAACTAACCCCAAAAAACCAGCTGAGCCATTACAAAGTTCACCGCTTTGCCAACTGAATTCAACCTGACAGTCCCGTAAGCTCCTACGCTCTTTGCTTCACAACTTATTTTTGGAACTCCAGAACAAAATGAATAAATCTCGCTGCCCCTTGTTCACTGACAGCCAGGAGCGAGCGAGCTTGTGAACTGAGCTTTTACACATCCCAAATGCTTCAGTTCAATAATAGCAGCCCAGCAAAGAAGAAAACCCAATCAACTCAATTACTGTCCTGCTATTTGTGCTATTAAAGCATTATTCTTTACAAACACATTATTTCCAGATGTTACTCCCGGACCGTGCTTCTCTTCCCAGCCTTGTCACTATGCTACATGCTTAATCTACGAGATCTTGAGCTAAGAAAATTCTTGAGGCTGGCCCGGATTCAAATCAGATCCATTTCACTGACCAGATGCAACAATCTGGGACGCTGATTTCACATGCCCTGCTAAATTCTGAATCAGTCTTAGATAGCAACAGGTTTCCCAATATTGAAGGGCAGCAATTTCACATGCTCCCTTACATTCCTGTTCATTTACACCGCGACAGCAAAAGCTACGGAAGGGACACAGCACAGGTCTCCAGACAGGCAAGGCTTTACCTTGGCAACTTCTGTCCCCACTCTTGTATGATCTTCAGCACAGTTGGATGAATATTAATAGAATCTACGTCACTTATCTGAGATGCGGGCACCCTCTGGTCTCCGCAAAGGTTGCCAACAAAGAGCAGTTTGGGGAGTTTCAAGGCAACTCCGATATAACACAAACACAGAAGGCGACGAGACGCTTTTGACCTTGCAAAAACCGCAACCCAAGCTTCCGAGCACCGCTGCTACTTCAGCAGAACCCAAGCCCAGTGTCAAAAGTTTTCCAGAAATTCACAAACCGCCCACCTAGCCAGCCCGGCAGCTCCGCCAGCCCAACGCTCGCCTCTGCTCGTGGAGCCCCTGACCAGCCCCGGGAGCGCCCCACGCTGCTCC
>NW_010126517.1:0-344 GCF_000699245.1 Pterocles gutturalis
AAGTTGTAAGTGTCGGCAATAGATGTATTAAATCATGTCAGATCTGAGCATGACGCAAATGGTATGGAATAAGGGGTGGAGATTGTATGGGTCTGGCTGAGATGGAGTCAGTATCCCCCCAGCAGCCCTCACAGCGCTGGGTGTCCCCCTGGCAGCCAGCAGGGTGCTGATAACACAGCTTGGGAGGGGGCAGGGCCGGGACAGCTGACCCGGATTGGCTGTTCCAGACCATGTGACCTCAGCTCAGCCATAACAGCCCAGGGCAGGAGGAGGAGGGGGGCATTGGTGACTGGGTTTGTCTCCAGGAGCAGCCGCTGCACACACTGCCGCTCTGCTGTCCCCGG
>NW_010126517.1:590-19115 GCF_000699245.1 Pterocles gutturalis
CATTCTCCCCCTTTATTTTTCTGAAGGGGGAGTGATAGAGGGGCCTGGTGGGCCCCTGGCATCCAGCCAAGGTTAGCCCACCGCAGTCCATTAATTAAACGATACATCATCATTTAATCACGTACCAAAAAATTATTATGTCTATTTGATCATTTAAATCTGGAATATCAAGCCACACCCCAGCAGGCAACAATCTGGTAATGTCCTGTTGCTGAAGGTCATACAGCTTAGAAGGCTTTTGCATAATATGAAATAAATTGATTGAAAGGGACAAACTAGAAAACTTTTGACTTCAATATGAAGTTCAGACAAGTATAAGAAAAATTAAGTGTTTGAAGTGTTAGGTATCTTAGAATCTCCAGTATGCAAAGATAATTATGTGCAGTAAAAAAAATGTGTGGAGAGCACATCAGTTGAACTGCTCAACTGTCACAAATGCTTGTATTACTGAAGCTATTTCAAAAAATAAACTATATAAGGTAGGCCTATTTCTTTGCAGTAAAATTCTCGCTCTGTATTTGAATTCATTATTCACTAGGTCTTCCCTCCCTCACACATTTGCTACGGTTTGTGTGGAGAACCTCTGGCTCTTGCATTCTGTGCAGCTCCTGAGCAATGTAGATTCACTTGCCAGGCTGCACCTGGAACACTGTGTTCAGTTTTGGTCCCTGCTATACAAAATATATGTGGACAGGCTGGACAGAGTCCAGAGAAGGGCCTCAAAAATGATCGAAGGTGTGGGAAGCCTGCCATATGAGGAAAGGCTGAGAGAACTGGGTTTGTTCAGCCTTGAGAAAAGGCGGCTTAGGGGAGACCTTATCACTGTGATCCAGTATTTAAAGGGTGGCTACAAAGATGATGGAGACTCCCTTTTTACAAGGAGTCACATGGAAAAGATGAGGGGCAATCTGTACGAGTTACTCCTGGAGAGATTCTGACTGGACACAAGAGGAAAATTTCTCATAATAAGAATAATCAGCCATTGGAATAATCTCCCCAGGGAACTGGTGGATTCCCCAAAGTTGGACACTTTTAAGATTCAGATGGCAGGGTGCTGTCCCGTCTTGTCTAGACAGTGCTTTTGCCAAGAAAGGTTGGATCAGGTGATCCTTGAGGTCCCTTCCAACCTGGTATTCTATGATTCTGTGTTTCAAATGCAGCTCCCATGACAGAGAACTGTAATTCCTTACTGAGCCAGCAGGAACTGTTTAGATTAACGTCACAAGATCACCATGGAATCTAGCTGTCTGCCCAGCCACAAGGCTCAGTGACGGGAAACAGTAGTCAGTTCTGTCAGTGAGCCATGCCCACAATTCCCCTTTCGCTCTCATATTTTTTTGATATAAACCTTGTAGACATCAGTCACAATGACTTTTGTAAAGCAGCTCTTGGGATCAGGAAGGCTGGCCCAAGCCTGTTGTGTACAGTATCATACAATATGATGCAGCTGGGCAATATATTCCCTGCAATTGTTACATTAAAGTATAGTTTGTAAGATGAATCATCATTAGGTTCTAGTGTGAAAGTATAACTCCAGTAAGCTCCTGGGAGCTAAATACAACACATACTATTTGCCCAGCAATATGTCTTCTCTCTACTGTGGCTTCAGTATATCATGGCTACCATTTCTCCTGAACATGCTTATCAGAGGCATCAGCAGAGGTTTACACTTTGATGTGTATAGAAAAATTGCAATGATTGACAAGGGAAGCTGTACTGGATTACTATCCAGTTTGCTTACATATTCTAAAAGGTTGACTTGTATACCACCTTATGACTATGCATTATTACCTACTTTAAGTTTTTTCCCTAGGCTTACGTATCTTCCTGTTGACAAGCAAAAATAAAATTCATTCCAATTAACTTTCCCCACCAAGTCGTAAAAAGCTACCTGTACGCAATATGGCTTTGCTAGGTGTGCTTTTGAGCTATGCACTGAATAAATCATGTGTCCCAATTCTCTAGCTCTTCCATGAGATCTTACTGAAATAAGGGCTGGGACCTACACAATTTCTGCACCTAAGCACCGTCTGAATGCTTCCAAGGACTCCTGAAAACACCCTAGTCATGCCTGCCTCCCTTTCCTTAAGTGCATCACAAACATAGGCACAGGGAGAGATGCTAGAACCTAGCTTCTAAAAATTTCTGGCATAGAGAAGACCTTCAAAAGATGAAGTTTAGGTTCAAAAAACCAAGAACTCCAGTTCCTGTGCAACAGATTTCTGCTTTTTTAAAAGGAACTTATACTCAGCTATTTTGTAGTTCTGTATTTTAGATTCCTGTTTAGAATCAAAACCATTCAAAATTTTTAAAAATTGAAAAAGTTTTTGCAGAAACCCTCCATTTTTTTTAGGAATATGAGCATACTTTTATCAATTCACTGGAAAACTCAATCCACTTTTTATACAAGAATCAAAAATTGTACACTTACACAGAATAAAAGAAATCTAAAATCATAAGAAAGACATTTTATTTTACCGTCTTAACAGGTGATGTAGGTGCCCCTTGGCCACCAGCTACTGAAGGCGCTGTCACAGCTACCGATGCGGATTGTGTACTTGTGGTACTTGCATTATTAGTTACAGCTGCTAAGGTTTTCGTCTTATCTGCAAAATATTTACAAGATTTTAATTTTAATTTTTCATTCACAATTTCTTCACTTCTGCAACACAGATTTGAATTTCTTTTGAACAAATTTAACAGTCAACTTTCACAACAGCATTTTATTATTTATTCCTCAGTGTTTTCCCCCCTCACTCTCAATTTGTATTTTAGTTAGGTCAATCTTTTTTCCATAACACTCATGCATATAACTTTCTTTTTTTGTTACTCAGCAAGTTCTGAACACTCAGAGATGCAGAGACAGAACCACAGAATCATTCAGGTTGAAAGTGACCTTGGGAAGTCACCTAATTAACCCTTCTGCTCAAAGCAGGGTCAATACTGCATATAGACCAGGCTGCTCAGGGCTTTGATGAGTCAGATCTTGAAAACCTCTACAGACGGAGATTCCACTGCCTCCCCAGACAGCCTGCATTTTATTAGATGGCTAATGACAATAAAAATTTAACAGTAGGAGGTATATTGGAACATAATAGTTAATTTGAACTACAGAATATATTAAAACAAAGTAAAACAATTTATTCTTGGATAACGGTGTATGTTGAGTGCAAAGAAATAATAAACTGCACAGAGAATCCAGCCAGGGATTCCGGTCAGTAGAATGAGCTGATGCTGGGACTTGCCTTCCACAGGTCTGTCTTTCCTTTTGCTTCATTCCTTCTTTGTCCCTTGTTTGTCCTACCTAAATTTCACTGTCCACCTGCTCTATCCTCTTCTGCTTTGTCCTTCCTGCTCACATTTCTTCCTCTGTCCTTTGTCTGTGTACCTTAGCCCCTCTTACACAGATCTGCAGAAAATGTCATGGTTGTGATCCAACAACTGTTGTCACTGCACTTGCTTGAGCTTCACAATCTTACATCTCACTTCTCTTTCACCTATTCAAATTCCATATTCTTTGGAGTAGGATCCTACATCCCATCTGTGCAGTACAGAGCAACACAGGGTTCAATCCCCATCAGTTTTGGCCCTACTATAAACATACGTTTATGTCTACACTACCCATATATCATAGGAGCAGTTAATTTAGGGAGTATGCAATGTTTTGATATAGCGTTCTCATATCTAACATTCAAATTCAGCAAAGTACCAATCTATGACTGGAAATCGTACAATTATTGGTATTGCTGTTACACACTTCTTTTAGTTAGAGACATAGCTGAACAGCTTTTCTGAATAATTAATTATGCAGTAAACAAATATGAACAAAATAGCAGCTTACATGACTAACTGCACTTAATGGAAAGTTATTTTTAGACACAAGTGAAAATAAATGGTGATAAACTTCTAGGTCACAGTGATAAAAAGTTCAACAAGGCAATGCAGACTGACAGTATGGTTTGAGATGATGCACAGGGATCTGCTGGGAATTTGCAAATGAGTAATACGGTTTTAAAATATAGGGAAAAAGTTATCAGGAGGAAAAGCATGGAAGGAGAAAAGCAGATTTTTCACAACTGTATTCTGAAATTATTTCAAGGACAACAAGAACATAGTTGGATGCATGATTGGGCTACTATTGACTAACTTTCAAAAAACTATCAAACTACCTCAAACAAAGTAAGTTAGAAAACCTGAACTGCTGAAAAATTTATTTTTCAACTTGTTTCTCCATCCTTTAGGAGATCACAGCTTCATATTCATATTTCTCTTCTTGGTCTTACAGACAGAAATGTATTTATTTTTAAACTGTATTCTCACATAATCAATGAAACAGCATGTATGTTCTAGGAAAACATTTCCAATAACCCAACAGATTAGAAATCAGAGTTTCCAGTAATTCAGAATATTGAACATTGTTAAAATATTTTACAACCAGAATACTTCTTATAGTCTTAAGATTTTTCACTAGAAAACTACCTTAAGTTGAATAATGGGAAAAAAGGGAAAGTACAAGCTTGGAATTTAGAGATGCAGCTCTACAGGGAAAAGCTTTAAGTCTAGCTTGCCAAATAAAGTATGATAAAGCCTTGTTGATATTAAAAACCCCAAAGTTTACATAAATTGATTCTTGTGTCACAGTCAAATTTTCCTGGCACAAACTATCTACTGGTAATGAAAAGAACACAGTTACCAGAGTCATAAAGTTCAAAAGACATTACAGTTAGTCCAGTGACTGAGAAATTACTACATGCTATATATTACAAGTCTTCTGAGTTTACTAAAGCTCAGTCTCTTTAAATATGGGATGCAACTATACAAAGTTGAAAGACTAATTACAAAGTCTGAAAGACCTTTCTTCCAGCTTAACACTGAAATGCTGGTTTATTTCAAATTAAAAAAACAATTAAAACATAATAAAGAGCTTGGTCTCACAACTGTTTATTTCTGCCTTTGTTAAATACTTATTGTATATTGGTTAGCTCTAAAATCCCTCCTTAGCCTACCTTTTCAGGTGAAGAAATTGGAAAAAATATTTTACAATGACAACTCACAGCTCACCAAACAGGGTTACTTTTTTTAAAAAGTGTAAACATAGAAGATTAACAAGACATTTCTAATTACATCTATGTGTATGTATTGTATTGCTGCACTGTAATTCTAAGGCTAAATTCCACTGAAGAGAGAAGTAACGTGTTTCTCTGCATACAATTCCAAACTTTTCAAAGAACATTCCTCTTGAAATGAAGTTGCATATGCAGTAACTGTTAACATTAGAATAGCACCTTTAAAAGTTTATTTTAGTACATGCTGAACAGTAAATATATGCACCATTACTTTATGAATACCTGAACTAAGGTTGCCAGATTAATTTATATTTACTTCAGGATGTCAAGAACAAATGAAAATGTTTGCACTTCTGCTGCTCCAACCTCTATATCAGTTCCACAAAGAAACACTGCTATAATGACTTAATTTCTGATTTGATCTTTTAACTTCTCCACTGTTTTCTGACATGCTACTTAAAGTCTGCATTAGTCCGACTATTTGATTAAAAGTATCAATTGTATAAATAGACAATCAAATAAGTAGGCTAATAGCTTTAACTTAAATAGCAACCAGTAAAGACATCTTTTTGATAATCTCTGTTATGACTTGATTTTAGACATATATATACTTGACTTAAAATGACTGGAAGCTTGGTGGAGTGCAGAAGAAAAAGTGAAACATGAGATATTTAACTCAGTATATTAAATAATTATATTAAATAAGTAAATTCATATACCAAAAACTTAAAGAGACAACACTCCAAATACCTGTCTCTGCTTCAGATTCTGAGTCGTCATCCTCTTCCTCTTCACTAGAACAACTGGATTCATCTTTCTTGCCCTCTTCTTCTTCATCTGCTTTTTCTTGTTCCAGAGACTCTATACTAGATGCATTCTTTTCCTGCTCCATAATCAATGTCTCTTTACTGAGTTTGAAAAGAAAAATAGTTACTAATTCCTGAAAAATTTACTGAAGTTTGTCGACTAGGACTTTGCGACAGCTTGTAAAGTTATCTTTTTTATTTTTCCTAGTTTACTTACTTTTTGAATGTTTTCTGTGTCTGATTATTATCCATGTTGGCTGTGGATTCAATTAGGGGAGATTTCTTTTCCCGTTTTTCACTATGAAGCTTCAAAACACACAGAATGATGCAGTTAAATTGACAGAATGGTTATTCATGTGACAAAATTACAAACGGAGGGAAATCTTCTCTAACTACTACAAACACTAGAATGTGCATAGGCTGTCAAAGTATCAAAGTTCAAAATTCTAAAATCTCAGAAACTGTTATTCCAAATACGTTGTTCATTGTTGATGCTTCAGATCATAAAATGCCTGCTGGAGAAGTCAAGTAGAAGAGCACCTTTTTTCTTCCAAGGCTTTTTGGTCACCATAATTGACCAAATAAGGGCATGAAATTACTTTTGAGATGGCTGTGGCATTACCTGAATTGAAACCTCAAATAAAACCTTTGTTTTTGATCTATATGCTGTGCTGAGCCGTGTACCATAATAATACGTACAATAATGTATAACATAGTTATTTATATATAAATCTATCTCTTTACATGTAAAAAGCCTACCAGATTCTGCTTCTTTTGTAATTCTTCTAAATATCCTAGAATATCTTCATCTGCCACATCAAATGCTGTCTGCCCCTGGAGAAGGGGAAGAAGTAAAACAACATATAATGGATTATGATACCTTATCACATGATGATGCAGGTAAGGAGCACATTCAGAGAGAGAAATTAGGAAGTATAAGCCAAGCTCTACTACAAACTGTTAGTCTGTCAGTAGTTGAAAACAATTTTGCAATAGTACTCTTTTCGGGGAATTGAAACAGAAACATCTATACCTGATGAGTAAACACATTTTTTGAGATAAAAATATGACTTCAATAAAATTTTGCTGTCCTTTGGAGGAAAAAAAAATATCAAGGAAAAGAAAATAGATCGAAAGAATATGATTCTCACAAAATTAGTTCTAAGCAACTATTCCAATCACAGTTGTACGGATGGATACTGAGCAGTTCAGTAGCCTGTCCATCTTAGACTACCATATACAGCTTAATTTTTTAAAGTTTAAATTATTTAAGCAAGTTATACTAAATTTAAATAGTCACACTTTCACATTTTTACAGCCAAAAAGTATTTCACATTTTACATTCCACTTTAGAAGAGCTCTGCTACAAACAATTGTTCTTATCCTCCCTTAATGTATGATTGCCATGGGACGTGTACTTGAATAAAGAGAACATAATGTGATTCATTAACACAGAGTAATGTTGTCAGCTGGAATTTCTTCAGCTTGCTAGATCTTACAGCTACATAGTCACTGTAATTCTCGACTAGACCAGATGCCCACAGGACGTGAGATTCTATCTTTAAGGTCTGAATTGGTAAAGATATAAAAAATTCCATTTCTTTATCTCTACTTGAAGACAATAAGAGCTGAAGCTCACAGAATCACAGAATCACAGAATGTTAGAGATTGGAAGGGACCTCGAAAGATCATCTAGTCCAATCCCCCTGCCGGAGCAGGACACCTAGATCAGATCACACAAGAACGCATCCAGGCGGGCTTTGAATGTCTCCAGAGAAGGAGACTCCACAACCTCTCTGGGCAGCCTGTTCCAGTGCTACTTACTCTGATACTGCAATACAATGTTTTGCGTTTGGAAGTCTGGATTAAAATACAAGGCAGCTGGAATCTAGGCAAAATCCTAAATCCATTGGTATAAATGAAGCTGCACACACACTGGGTGGACATACTGAAATGTTGGGAGGATCATGAAAAGATCAGTCAAGTAAGTGCTTCTGTACAATAACCAGCAATAAAGACAGAGCTGTCATTTAAAAGTGGTCACAACAGCTTATAAAGATAATTAAAAGTGTTCCTATTTTTCTCTGCTTATTTCAGTTTCTTGAAACGTTAACTAAAGGCAAACATATTCCTACTTACACTGTGAAGGCTATCTTAACTGGTTAGAAAGGATGGACCTTCAAACCACTAATTTTCACATCCATAAAACTTCTGACCATACAGCAGAAGCACGTGCACCTTTCAACAAGCATTACCCAAAACAGCTTGAGGTCCTCTGGCATGTGAACTATTCCATTTAGTATAACACAGCACTAACCTGGAAACTAAACAACAAAATTATCTCAAGTTTATATCTGCATTATGACTACAGTTTTTAATCTGGCTTTCTATTTTTAGGTAGCTATTATGTGGGTTTACTTCCAAAAAATATGAGTTAGACCTACCCTGACCACAAAAAATCACTTTGTGAAAAACCTGTTGTAGTTGGAAGGTTGTATCTAAATCCAATCCACAAAAGTTAAAAACTGAAGTCAAGCACCTAAACAATAATGGCTGAGTTCTGAGAGATGCTAAGCACCTACAACTGAAACCAAATCCAGAGGAATTTTCAATGTTCATATCTCCAAAACCAAAAACGCTTACCAGCTTACTTAAGAACACAACAAGCAAAACTTTCCTAGCTTGCACAGACAAGCCCATACACCAAATAAAACAGCTTATGCCCTTCTGTACCTCCTTTATTCTTACTCTTGCCCTGTCGAGCTGAACATACTTTCAGGACAGTGCTCTCTGGAATACCATCCCCCACATTTGTACAACCCCAGAGAAAAGTCTCTAACAGATAACTTGATAAACTGGCTTCAATTAATTGCATCAGGTTTTGATTTCCTGATACAAAATACAGTTATACAACTGATATTTAGAACTTCTATAAGCATCATACAGAAACAGAGTTGAAGCTGAAACTTAATTCCAAGTTTAATTTATTTTGCTATAAGCAACCTCAATTTCTAAGGAAGAAAAAGTTGTCAAAGACTACAAATGTTAAGCAGCAGTAGTTTTGCCCCTATATAAATACTTGCTAATTCATTATCTGTATCTGCATATTTCCCTAATTTGTTTTAAAAAATTTATGAAAAAAATTCAATGAAGAATCCATCTTAAAAATTGGGCAGGCTTTTTATATATATAGTATTGACAGAAATTGGAAGCAGATCAGAATCTATCTGTAAAAACATGGTGCAAAGAGAAGAAAGAGAGCTGCAGCACTTACACGGCCGAATGAAAAGTTTTGGATCTTTGTGACGCCTATGTGAATCATGAATATATTTATATCTGTTGGGAGCAAGATCTTGCAAAGCCAGCAAGCTACACAGGCCTTTGTGTACAAGTCAAAGAAATACAGATTAGGAAGCATTCAAGTTATGTCTAGGGAGTCCGGAGATGCCTAGAATTTTTTTCCAGTACACCCCAACCAACATACAGTGATAACTCTTTAGTATGCCAACACAAGCTGATTTTAAGAGTTAAAACACTACCCAACATCATCATTATTGTCTTCAGTGATCAAATGAAAGCTTGTATGCAATCTATCAAGTCACTAATTTTGTACCTCTGAAATGTCAATAAACTATTTTGAATTACCTTGTCAAAGATTACATGGATCATGTAATATAGAACTAAGCAAAAAGTGGGTCTAGAAATTTACTCAGACAACCAGAGAATTCAGTTTTGAACACAAACATGCTGTTTTGACAAAACATGCATTATATAAAGCTCCACGTACGGTAAACAGCAGTTTATCATCACTTTTCTTACCCTGGCTTCTAAAGTCACTTTAGAGACCAGAACTTTGTATCTTGACAAGGATTACATAAAAATCCTACCACTTTGTTGACCGCTTCCATATCACACAGGTTTTCCACTAAAATGCGACATGCTTCTTCTTTACCCCAGTGAGCAGCAGCATGAAGTGGTGTCCAGCCATCATAATCTTTAATATTTACATCGTAGCGAGCCTGTATTAAAAGCCTAAAGAAATTAAAAGAATTATATCTAGACACCACTAACAGGGATAAATAAACTGTCATAAAATCATAAAATTATTCTACAAGAAGATCGTTTTTCCTTTTTTATCATATATATTTTAGTTGATGAATTTTATTTCCTCACAGTATAACATTTGCTTTTTCATTGTTCAGTAGGTATATATATACATTTTTAAGGAAAATTCAAGAAAAATAGCTTTTTCTACTTTATTCACTTCCGCTTCATTTGAAGTCCATTGTTTCTATACAGTTAGATATTTTTCTCTACATGTGCAGCAATAGAGAAAAGCTCTTTAAGAAAAGGAAAGCTGTAAAATGTCAAAAATTGTTAGATACAGTGTTCTTATCTGGTAAATTACTAAAACCTCCTCCTATTCTAATATTGCTATAAGCTGTTAAGCCCAATATTAGTTGCTTAAAACTTGCATTATGTCATTAACATTTTATGCTGTAACAATCTAGTGTTGATGTGCTTCAATTCCTCCCTGAGAGGGAGCAGAGCTCCTCAAACAGAGGACTTGCTTTCCAGTCTGCATTCAACACTGAAACTCGGCATGGTTCTGATGTGAGTGTCAAAGTGACAATGGACACTTAACCTGACAAACAGCTTTGTGTAAGGGGCTACCAGCTCTCTGAAACATTGTCCATAATTGTTACAAATCATATAACCCTGAAGTATTGTTCTAAAAAAATTCTGTTTCTCAAGAGCCAATATACTTATAGTAATATCCTCCAACGAGTCAACTCTCACACATGCTCAGCTGCAAAGTCTTGCAGTCTTGCATCCTATAGAGAACACACATTTTTGATAGTTTGAAACCATCACAAAAATTGCATATATTTTTTCCCCTTCTAGGAAAAGTACATGGGCTAAGACTACAAAAAAAAGACACTAACTGAGAGAGATAAAAAAATGGTTAGATATAACTCCCCTACAGACACATGGTATTCTAAAACAAAAAACACATTTTTCCAACAGAATTATTTGTCTTCATCATGTTGAAACATCAGTGTTTTCTGAAGCAGAACTCCTATTCACTAAATTGTATGTAATGGTTACAATGATTAAAAAAGATCTGCCATTCAGTTTCCATGTTGACAAAGCACTACTTGGCTCTGCAGACCCTTAAATGTAGCAACACTTAACACAGTCAGGGTGTGTGCTCATTTTCATTCATCTTAAAATATATAACTTTTCCTCGTACTGCCACAGCAGGCAAATACATTTACACCACAGTAAAGCAATGTATTATTAAGCATGCTTTACTTCATTTAAAGCAGAGATTGATGAAAAACAAATTAAACCTCTGTTACAGTATATACATGTATCGTATTGTATTACTGAAAAGCTACCTGCAAATTAGAGGACACCAAAAGCCTGAAGATTTCCAGGAAAGATTTCAAGAGTCATGATTTTCAACAACAAAATCAAAAAAGCAAAATTAAATTCTGTGTTCTTTCAGAATGAAAGCCTTTAGTCTGTATTACAAACTCTGCTTGACATATGGAAATAAATATGGTGTCTTGAAAATGTACATCAACCAGAATGCTAACTGGCATTATAAAAAGGTATTAAGTTTGTTTACACAGTTGGCTTTAATAACAGGGCAAGCTTTTTGTCAACTTTCTTAAGTAACTATTCAGGCTCAATATGTACAGTGTTCATGTTTTGAATGACTCAACACAGAAGGCTAACAGCATTATTATTTATGAGTTCTTGAAAACATAAAATCAAGCTTTGAGAAAAAGATAATTCTGGAGATTGTTATTTTCTAAGATACAATCCTCAAAAGATAGAAGCATCCAATCCTATCAATTCCAAGCAGCATTACATCAACAAGACCACCAAACATGAAAAATTTCCATTTAAACCTCACTTACTTTAAGACTTCTGTATAGCCCTTAGCAGCAGCTACATGAAGTGCTGTACCACCAGATTTTGCATGCCTGACATCATTTATGTGGCCGCTGTTAAGCCACTGTCTTGCATCTCTGAGCATTATTCGTTCTTCTTCTTTTCGAGCTGCCTCTATATCAACGCCTAATTCAGTTACGGAAGGGAAGAAGGGAAGAGAGGACACAAAATATTTTAGTTCAAATACTTCAATTCAATTATGTAACAAATCTTATACCATGTTTATGTCCTACAATAAAAATAACAGCTCAACAATACAAATAATGTTCATGGTTAGATATTAATATATTTTTGAAGACGAACCCCAATAAGTTATGAAACATAGGCTATTGCATGACACTTTGCATGCATAATGCAGCTTTTTCTCAAAAGAAGTTGTGGGGGGGGTGGGGAAGCTACTAAAACTGGCTCTTCAATTTTAAGAACATCTACCATCACAGTAATAATCACTGACGTGACCTATCAAAAAAAGAGAAAAATAATATTTTAGCCTTCCAAGCACCAAATATAAGTCTGGCTCGATTTATCTGGAGAAAGTAGAAAACAGATACCATTTTTTTACAAGGATATATCTATGGGAAGAAGAACACCTTAGCTTCTCAACATTGATGAATACTTGCAAGAATGATGGAGCTATATTTTTTATACTTTCTGAAGAATTTCTGGTTAAAACCAGTTTGTGTTCTATCACCGTGAAACAGAAACCTGATACTCAAATTGCCAAGTCTTTGGAAATCTCCCTTCATACCTCAGGTAAAAAAAACCCCAAAACACTGAAAGCTTTTTACAGCATGTCTCACAAAAAAATTATCCTACATTAATGAAAAACGAGGAACATAACATAACATCTATAAATTTACACATCAGGTTAAACAGACTGAAAAAAATCCCAGACCCTGAATGGGCAAAGCAAAGCACATATTTGCAAGCATTTTTAAATTACTACCACATGCAACGATCTAAAGAACATAGCAGAAAAGGGGTCCTGACGAGGGACCACTGCGTGCGCATTGCTCTAGCTATGCTGAGTCAATGGTGACAACTTTGTGAGGAAAAGAGAAAACAGAAATTATGGTCATCAAGAGCACAAATTTTATCTGGGTTGAACTCCAAGAGAAAATCAGTGGGCCAACTTCCAGCAAAATTATTTTATGTGTATGATTTGTCTGATCTTAGACTTGGGAAATATATCCTGTCCTGAATTTTTAATTTCTTGTAAAGCAAAACATTAACTTGGACATAATAAGAAAAAGTGACATGTAGAAACAGGTACCGATTTAGTAGATAAAACCACAAATTTCAACAGTAGTCCTTATAGCCTATAAAATAGGGATAGATGCTCCTTGACTAAGATCTAATTCTGCCTTCTTTTAGCACTTCCTACTGAAGCTTAAGCTGTCCCCAAACCATTTTCTCCAGCAAATGCATTTCTATGACATAACTCTCCTAACTGTCCAACTAATCAAAGCACAACAATATATATATCACACGGCAAACAAAACTATGCCAAGCTGGAACATTTGTTTTCAAAACTACTCTATATAATTAATAAATTCTATTTAATTCTCTAAGTCTTCATAATGAACAGCAATTCCAGGCTCTAATGTCTTCAAAGACCCTGTGAGCTATTAATCCTTTACAGGGTGAATGAAACCCCAGAATATAGAAACCACATTAAATCCAACTTGACTGCTGTCCATTTAGACATGCAGCAGAAACTGAGCTAAGGGATGAAGGCATTAATCACTAATGTCATGAAATGAAAAGACATAGATAATACAGAAATTATCATAGATAGTGCAATGCATCATTCTACTGTGTAAAACATGATAAAACAGATTATAATAAAACAGATTCATCAAGTTCTTATCAATCCACTGGCAACTAGAAAGCCAGAGCAGCAAACCGGCAAACTGGAAGTAATTATATTGGCACTGCTGAAATACCCTTAATGCAGCAGACAGCGGGCTCATGTATCTATAATGTTACATATGAATTAGTATTTCACAGATGCCACAATTCCCCGATTACAGAGCAAGAAAACCACTGAAAAATGACATGCTCAATCAAAATTTCCTGAAATGCAGAAAGAAGGAATGCGATTATTACATGCTTTTGGAAACCTAACGTTATTTGTTTGGTTTGCGGTAGCACATGACAGTGCTACAACAGAGTTTACTTCTTCTTTATTATTCTTCTGTCAATTCACACCATAACAGATACTCCCTGTCTACAAATATGTGAAAAAAAAAAAAGAAAAAAAAACAGGAAAAAAAGAAAGATCAGTTGGAGAAAAGATTCTGTTCACTAAGTAAATCTGTTAAAACTTTATGCTAAGAAAAGACAGAACTTTACTAAATATCATAAAAAACTGCCATAGGTTATACATTAAGCATTATAAGCAGTTGACTGAACTCCTAAACTCATTCACTTAATTGACTAAAACAATAATTTCAGTCTTGGCAATTTAATAAAAATTAACAGAATTATGTTTTATCAGAAACTGATGAAAACCCATAATCTGGAGGCTAAGTCTGCAAAATGCAGGAAGACACAAAAGACCGTTGGAGCACTAAGCAGAGGAAAAAGCTAAAATTTACTTGTTTGAAAGAAGCTGTGGTAAAAATTAAATACATATAAGTTTCTAAACTGTCTCTGTCAAGAAAACCCATGACTAAATAAGTCTGAACAGAGATTAAATTTTACATGTCTAATAATCTTTATAACTCTGACAGATATGAAGAATGAAAACCAGGAACGTATTGATCAATAACATATTGAAGATCACATATTCTCATTCCTCCAGAAGGCTCCTATATATTGCTGCATGAACTACTGCAAACTAACTTCCCTGTGCCATCTGCTTGCCTTTCAGAATGACACAGCAGTGCAGATCATCAGATCTTGGGAATATAATTCTCCAGAGTAGAGTCACTGACACGTCAGTGTTGCCTGCAAAACACTGCTGCGCAAAGAAATGGTTTATATATCATCTGTTAGTCACATTTATGTCCATCCCCTTTTTGCACGCCCAAGGTCTAACTGTGAATCCTTATCAGCATGAGTAACCTTCTCCACCAGAAGAATCCAAGGTAAATTCCTATCCATGTAAAACTGCTCATGTGTGTGGCTGGTCATTCTGAGGCACTTTTGTATAAAGGAAGAACAGAGAATAAGTCCCTTCCAAACCCTGATCTTGAACTTGTAACAGTTAGTGTCTAACCATACTTTCCAGGTATGCCTAAAAACACAAACAATTATATCAAAATAGCAATGCTTTTGCAGAAAAAGAAACTAATACTGAACTTCTATCAATATCACCAACAATTGCATTTCTGAAGCCCAAACAATATATAATGATTGCAGAGGACCAATGGCTGCATCAATACATTATTTACAAGATAGTAAATTTTTTATCATATTTCAACAAAAGAAGGTAGGAGAATCTTGACAACTTAAATAAAACGTCCCACATTAATAACTGGCACAAAAATGGGAACTGAACTTTGTGTCACAGAAAAAAAGCTGCTCTCTGAGATAAGCTAAATACAGTTTCCGCTATTAACTACAGAAAACGGAATGTAAATAGCCTTAATTACACCTTGTATGGACCTTTCTCTTTGCTTTTGTTTCCACACTCTATTAAGATATGAGGGAAAAAGCAAATGCTGTCATATGCTTCAAACACTTTCTCCATACGGCCCATAGATGGCAATGCTCTGCCTCCTAGCTCCACTTCAGCCAGAGTATTCACTCACAACACCACTACACTTCACCTCTCTGGCAGTCTAACAACTTCTTAAATCATTAATAATTTATTGCTAAATGCTTTCATTTTTTCCTGATCAACAAGTGTTATTCAACAGTTCCAAACAGGTTTGAAAACAGTGCGCCATTCAGCGAGCATTATAATGAAATTCAGCATAAATTTAAATGCTGAATCATAGTTTCAGGACTCCTCAGCCATATAAAGGCATGTTTTATAGATACTGCATGGGAGATCAACCCACTTTCTACTTCATGTAGTGAATGTTTATATACAAATGTAATAGTTCGCATTTTATCCACATAAACAAAGCTGAGTTAAGCAATACATCTGAGAGAGTCTCGTTACATTTACCTATAATTAAGAACGAGGAACGTTTGCTTCTCCTTGGAAAAGGAGAAGCGATCTCTCTGATAGTTACTGAATAGCTGTTGTGCTGTATCATGAACTCTTGATTCACCTCACGTCACCTCTCCCCACTAACTCACCTCCCGAGAATGTTTCCTATAACTGAATGTAGTTAAAAATAATTTTAAGAGGACATCTAATGATAAACAGCTAAAAAAATCGCTTCAAAGCGTAACACTGAATGCTACTCAAGGCTGGAGGAGAGGCAATATTTAAAACTGGCCTGGACTTCCAGGACCAAAGCAATAGCTGAGCAACATCTCAACTTTGCTAGCTTTCACCAGTGCAAACAAAAACTGCACACTACTGGCAAAAGACAACTTCTACAACTACAAAAAACTGACACATTGTAGAGTAGAAACAGAAGGGATCATATAAAGAAGTTGGGAATAATAATATTTTAAATGAGGATACAGAACTCTGTGGATCGCAGTGCCATCTACACACATAGGGTCAGCCCATGACAAAGGTATCAGCCACATGGAGAAACAACAAAACAGCTCCTATGAGAAGTTTTTTGTGTAATACATGAAACAGTTAAAAACATGTGGCATACAAAGACAGTACTTGTTCCAGCACTACAGTGGAAAAATTTCCATAAAACACCTAGTTTTGCTGTTTGTGAAGTGTTCATAACCCTGTCAAAAAATCTTTATACCTTAGTAGAGAGTGTATGTAAATTACCTTCTCACAAAGTATAAAATTTATCTAGGTTTTAAGCTTAAAACATAATTAAGCTAATAATTTCCATTTGAAGAAAAATGAAAAAAGAAATTCCCGTTTGTAGAAAAAAATATTTCCTTACTATCAGAGTGCTATGACTTCCCTTATAGGGTAGCTAATCCATTAGTTCAGAACTATTTCATAGTTCATTGTATCAACAAGGTTCAGCTATATGTGCAGCAGAACACAAGGTGGCCTTGTCTGGGGATCTGTGGACCACAGCCTGAACCAAGGGTCTCAATTTAGAAGTGTCACATATGGAAATCAGAATGACTGAAGATAGATAGATATTGGATAATAATAATAATAATCATCATCATCATACAAAAGCTCTCTTTGTTCATGTACAACATGCCTTACAACACAACCTGTAAAACAAGATTTATTTTGATCATTAACCATCTCCTCTCTAGGTAAATCAGATTTTGGAGTCTGAATGCTGAAACAGGATGAGCAAACACTGCAGATCCTTCCTTGTACTAAGTCTGTAATGTTACACAGAACTGAACTGTGTTCTATTCTGTAATTTGTTTCCGTGAATTTAGTGTCTCCAGAGTCTCCCATTTTTTGTTCTGTAGTTAGACATGTCCTTAAAATATAATTCAATACCTGTGAAAACTGGGCATAAATAAATACAAATTGATGATCTGTAGATGGCTGAATAGTTGCACAACTGGAAGGCTCTGTTTGAGCTTTTCCTATAAAGACTGAAGGTCTGCAAAAGCAGCATAAAGGGTGAGCTAACATGGTGATTCTCCTCAGATTTCTACCAGAAACAAACATCAAATGTCATCACTTATACATATCTGAAATCACAGTGAACCTGACTGATCTTTCCAGGCAATCTTTTGCCACCAAACAATTCTGACTGCTGATGCCAATATGTAGGAAGCCATACGCAGAGCATTAAGTAAGCACCACAAAAATGAAACTACAACGAACGTTGGAATAAATACACATTAAAAGGTTGCAAGGCAAGAATGTTACAGAAAACATCTACTTAATTTTCACACTGCATATTTTACCTACACAGAGGCAAGACTTTTTATCACTTAGATTTGTTTATTTTCAAAATAAACTGGCTGATCTTCTGCTACTTGTAACACTGAGACAGGACTGATCTTTCCACAGACCCTACAGTTAACTTGCATTATCAAAACTGAGGCACTGCTTTATTTTATACAAGGAGTAACGCTAAAGCTGGAGCGGTAATTGCATTCAGCCACATGTATAGTCAAAGATGAAACTGTCACAATGCATCAGTGTTAATTTGGCATTAACATAAACAATTAAGTTCCTATTTTAGAGCTATTAACTTCTCTAGCCACAACATACACACAATTAGGCACTTTTCAAGTGAACATGATAATGGTTAAATAATAATTCTGTATATAATATTAACCTTATACGCTAGTTAAGGATGCCAGCAAAAGCACATGATTAAAACCTTATAGCTAAGACAACTTTCTCATGATTTAGTAGGATATAGAGTATAAGTTCACATCCAGATTCATACCCTCTCTATTCCATTCTCATCCACAATCATTAAATATTTCCTATGATTTCATCTCTGCAGGTAAAAGCCCTTAGTTCTTACACCTTCAGACACAAATTCAGAAGGAGGGATGCTGCATGCTTTCTTCCCTGCTTCCATGAAAATGAAACTCCTAAGTGGTCTAACAGCAAAACAAGCTAGGTAGAACACATATATATAAATGCATTCATATGTATGTGCGTCTGTAAATATATGTATATATATTAAAAATAATATAATATATACATAGGTTATATA
>NW_010126518.1:0-4250 GCF_000699245.1 Pterocles gutturalis
CCCCCACAGGATTTATACTCCTACATACTTCATTAGTTTCCAGAGCACCAAACTGGCATATTAAAGCTGCACGGTTAGGGCCCAAAATACATCAAATGGAGAAAAAAAAAAAAAAAAGACATTATTTCAAAACAGAGCTTCCACAAGCAGATGCACCTGGTGTTAGAACTCAACAGGAAAAAAGCACTTTAAAAAAGTCACAGCAAGACCAGCTCCGAGCCTCCCAGATTGTACACGATGGGGCAGACGAGAATGGGGAAGGAAGCGCCCGACCAGCACAGCTGGAGCTGCCAGCGCTTCCCCTGCCACCTGCGACGGAGCCTGCTGTCTGCTGGCCACGCTGGGTGAGGAGCCTCATCTCCAGAGCAGTGGGGTCGCATGCTTCAGGCCCACCAGTAATGTTGCTGAGTAATTAAGGTCCAGTCATCCCCGCAGCTGGCTATGAACACAGGTCCTGAAATATCTGCACATAACCACTCCTTGAGGTGTGGGGCTTTAGGGTTTGGTCTTGGGTGTTGGCAGGGTTTTTTTGCACTAAAACTATAGTTACCTATGCATTTTCTCACATATTAGGAAATGCATAGAAAAACTACCAAGAAAAACAGACCCAGACTCCGTGCTTTTTTCCTGAACTGTACCGACACTGTATGAGTTGCTGCCGTCCAAAGAATGAGTATCAGAATTAGATACACAAAAAATCATAACCACTGACTGCCAACACAATCTGGGTTTGAACATATATGTCAACCTGATAAAGTCTTATCAAGCACTTTTGTAATACACAAACTTTGTAGAACTGTACCCATTAGCAAAAAATAGCACGAGAAATATTTGAAAGCAGCACTTCCCTTCTTCCCTCCAAACCCTTGAAGGTTTGATTTCCAGGAAGGGAAACTACTATAGAAAAAGACCCTTCTTATCTTGACAACGATCAACAGTTTCATCTGTAAGCCTGCAGAAATCATCACTGGAGACAGAATCTACGGAGTTCAATAGGAATCACCAAAAAAGCACCAATTAAATTACATCAATCTTAGTATCTTTTGGTTTTTATATGCTTTAAAAGGGGTACCCTTCAAAATTTCTAACTGAAAAAAGGGGCCTAGATACCAACCTGCTTAAAGCAGACTGAAAGACTTGTATTGATTTCTATGTATTAATCTCTCAGAATACTCTGACACTGTTATCCAAGTTATCTCCAAAGATGTGCGCTTCCTGGCCCTGCTCCACTTGCCTCCCAGCAATAGCGTCCCTGTGCAGAGCGCACACAGAGACCTACACGTGTTTTCTCCTTTGGAGCTATCATCGTTAGCATTTTTTGGAAGGGAATGGAATAGAACAGAATAGAACAGAACAGAATAGACTATTTCAGTTGGAAGGGATGTACAACAATCATCTAGTCCAACTGCCTGACCAATTCAGGGCTGAACAAAAGTTAAAGCATGTTATTAAGGGCATTGTCCAAATGCCTCTTAAACGCTGACAGGCTTGGGACATTGACCATCTCTCCAGGAAGCCTGTTCCAGTGTTTGACCACCCGCTCGGTAAAGAAATCATAGAACCATAGAATGGTTTGGGTTGGAAGGGACCTTAAATATCATCTGGTTCCAACCCCCCTGCCATGGGCAGGGACACCTCCCACTAGCCCAGGTTGCCCAAAGCCTCATCCAGCCTGGCCTTGAACCCCTCCAGGGATGGGGCATCCACAGCTTCTCTGGGCAACCTGGGCCACTGCCTCACCACCCTCACAGGAAAACATTTCTTCCTAATATCTCTTCTAAATCTGCCCTCTTTCAGCTTCAAACCGTTACCCCTCATCCTATCACTTGATCATCCACACTCCCTGATAAAATGTGCGTCCCCGTCATTCCTGTAGGCAATGCGTCCTAATGTTGAGTCTGAACCTCCCCTGGTGCAGCTCTAAACCATTCTCACATGCCCTATCACTGGATACCAGGGGGAAGAGATCAGCACCTCCCTCTCCATTTCCCCTCCTCAGGAAGCTGTAGAGAGCAATGAGGTCGCCCCTCAGCTTCCTTTTCTCCAAACTAGACAAACCCAAAGGCCTTAGCCACACAGGACATTCCTTCCAGCCCTTTCACCAGCTTTGTTGCCCTCCTCTGGCTGCATTCGAGTGCCTTCACATCCTTCTTAAATTGTGTGGCCCAGAACTGCACACAGTACTCAAGGTGAGGTTGCTCCAATGCTAAATACAGTGCTAAATACAGTAATTTTATCAATTACTAATACCAAGTCTGCTGTCTTGTTATAGAATCACCAGATATTTTTGTTATTATTATTCACTAAGGACAAGAATAGCAGACAGTACACAAATCATGCACAGAAGACATGCCACTGGCCCTGTGGCATTTCTGTACGGTACACTGAGCTAGCTAGAGAAAGACTAATTTGAAAAAATACTCTTATATGTATTTACAGTCTCACACTCCTTGAACTACAGTACACAGCAAAGTCAGAGGAGTATAATTATGTGTGGGCAGGATATTAGGCTTATTTTTATGATGCCTTTTGTCTGACATACAATTATGTTGAGGCTCTGCCTTAGTTATGGGACGTGGTTCTCTACCGCAGAATAAAGCTGTCTTGGCACCCGCTCTGGTAAAGCTATATTGTGACTAAGACCATCAACTGCACAGTATTTGTAATACCATTAGGTATTCTGCCTCCCTGCTGCCAGGACTTTTTTCCAAAGCATTAATATTTTTGGCTATTTTAGTCTGACTACTGATGTAAAGAGTACCACTACAGCAACTAGAGTTTGGCATGCATATGAAAACGAGTTTATACTCCACTAAAAAGTAGAAAAAATATATAATCCTACAGAGATAAAAGAGAAAGAGTAAATATCATGCTATCTGACCTCCTTCTATGCCATGACCATTACTAAGCCGCCTTGCACCAGGAAAATGAACAAAAATATCACTATTGTAATGACCGCATTTACCTGAGCACCCCATTTTCCCTAAGCCATTCCAGCCCTGGAGGAAAGGATTGCAGCAGCCATGAAAACAACATAGGGCAAATGCTGGATACAGAATATTAATGTATGACAGATGTTTGCCTTTTCTGTACTTCATTAATATATATAAATTAGGTAATGGAATTAAAATCTCAGAATTTAATTGAAATTGACACTACATATGCCAAAGATCTGGGTTTGGTTTTGTTTTAGTAAAATACAGAGCTGATGCTTATACTCTCAACTATGATTAAATTTGAGGTTAAGACAAGCATCTTGCATCACTTTTTGAAAGGATGCTCATGGTCACACCACATCTAGTGACCTGTCATGGGTGCCCACCTTCCAGGAACCCCACACAGGTAAAACTGAACAGAGGATTGGCCCCAAAACAAATTAAGTGGAGTGGTTTCTAATCTCCACTTTCCAACACAGCAATTCATCATATCTGAATGGCATAAATACTGTCATTTTTCTGGCTCCTATGAAACCTGGGACAGTTGTAAAGAGAGAGAAAGCATCCCAGTACTGCTCCAGAGAAGTGGGAGCACAGATTTATGCTCCTGCCTTTTTTCCTCCTGCAAGGCTCTCAGTCTTTCCCTTCTCTACTGACTGAATAAACATCACTGTAAAGCTACCGCTGGTCCTTGGAGTTGTGTCCCAACTCACTTGGAAGCAGGGAAGAGGCGATGAGCCAGCAAGGCCTCCCAGCGCTCCTCCTGCAAGCTGCGCCCCAGCGTCATGGGGAATCGCACCAGGGGCCTGGCGTTAGAAATGGAAACTCTGGCAGGCAAACTCCCTGGCATTTAGAAAAAAAAAAAAAAAAAAAAAAAGGGGGTTTTACACAAAAATAAAAAAAAAAAAAAAAAAAAAAAAAAAAAGGTGCTTTCAACCAAGAGACTCTGAGGGCTTAAAGATGAGGTCCAGATTATTCAGATAAAGGAGAGTGACCAGAGTTAGAGGGAGCTGCAATAGAAAGAAGGATGCCAAGCCAAACTGAGGTGAAGCTGCTCTCCAGCGCCAGGGAGAGTGACCTACGCCATGCTCAAAAGCGAGGGCACAGCTCTCTGGGGGTGGCAGTGGGGCTCGGGGAACCTGCAGGGCCTCCTCCCCCAGCACACCAGGCTGCCTCTGAGCCAGCTGCCCGCTGCAGCACACAAAATAACTAACTTAAAGCTAACTAAAGCCCCAAACCCAGTGCGCGACACGGAGAAGAGCCCGACTCCTCGGGTGCGGGTGGGCAGCTCCTCACTGGGCTGCCAACCAACCC
>NW_010126519.1:0-6381 GCF_000699245.1 Pterocles gutturalis
GAGGCGGCCGCCGAGACTGCTGTGAGGGGGGACCCCGGGAAGTCAGGGCTGTGTGCCCTGAGGGTGGCCTTGGGGTTCCCAGGGCACCTCTGCTCGGGGTTTATTTGTCCCAGAAAGAGCAGCATTTCTTTCACAGGTTTATTGCACACAAAAGCATGAAGGGAATGGGAGTATGTGTCAGAACGTGACAGGGCTGAGGCACAGGGAAGGGAGAGAACCGGGTGGTTGCTGTGAACAAAGTAAGGGAGCAATGGCATGCTGCTTTGTGCATCAGTAAAAAAGCAGACCGACCTTCCTCCCCCAGAAGGGAAGGACTTCTGGAGCACGTCTGGCCCAACCTGCTCGCTCGTGCAGAGTCAGCTGGAGCAGGTTGCTCAGGACCTTGTCCTGCTGGGTTTGAATATCTCCGAGCATGTGGACACCACAACCTTGCTGGGCAACCTGTTCCACCATCTTCACAATAAAAATGCTTTTTCTATGTTTAAGTAGAGTTTCCTGTATTTCAGCCTGTGCATGCCCCCCCTTGTCTGGCTCTGTCTTGTTTACCCCCTGCTGTATACACGTTGATAGGATCCCCCCGAGCCTTCTCTTCTCCATGTTTAACAATACAGGTCCTCTCAGCTTCTCCTCATGTGTCAGATGCCCCAGTCCCTTGGTCCTTCTTCCTCATTCCATTTCCCCAATAGGATCATAGAATGGTTTGGGTTGGAAAAGACCTTTAAAGGTCATTTAGTCTAACCCCCCTGCCATGGGCAGGGACATCTTCAATTAGGTTGGGTTCCTAAGAGCCCCGTCTAGCCTAACCTTGAATATTTCCAGGGATGGGGCATTCACCACCTCTCTGGGCAACCTGTGCCAGTGTCTCACCACCCTCATCATCAAAATTTTCTTCCGTATTTCTAGTGTAAATCTACACTCTTAGTTTAAAACCATTACCCCTTGTCATATCACAACAGGCCCTGCTATAAAGTTTGTCCCCGTCTTTCTTATAAGCCCCCTTTAAGTACTGAAAGACTGCAATAAGGTCTCCCTGGAGCCTTCTCTTCTCCAGGCTGCACCCCCCCAACTCTCTCAGCCTGTCCTCGCACGGGAGCTGCTCCAGCCTCGGCCCATCTCCGTGGCTCCTCTGGGCCCCCTCCAGCAGCTCCGTGTCTGTCCTGTGCTGAGGACCCCAGAGCTGGGGGCAGCACCCCAGGGGGGGTCTCACCAGAGCGGAGCAGAGGGGGACAATCCCCTCCCTCGCCCTGCTGCTCACGCTGCTGGGGATGCCCCCAGGACATGGTTGGCTTTCTGGGCTGCCAGCGCACATTGCCGGGTCACGTCCAGCTTTTCATCCACCAGTACCCCCAAGTCCCTCTCCTCAGGGCTGCTCTCAATCCTTTCATCCCCCAGCCTGTCCCAAGGCCCTGAAGGCTCTTTTGAACACCCCTGGTCTGCATGTTGCAGCTTCCTTGCCACCCACATGGAGGAGCACTAATGGGTAACAGTCCACTGGCCGGACCAGGCTAGGCAGTTTCCTGGTGATGTCCTTAACCCGGGCCCCAGGGAGGCAGCAGACTTCCCTAATACTAGCTAATAAAAGAATATGACACTATTACACAACAAAATTAACTTTCCATGACGTATGTGCTAAAATTCTGCCTCCCAACCAACTCTTTGAAATTAAAAGGTCATCATTAAAATGCAAGATTTAGTGTTAAAGCACTCAGAGGCATCAGCCCAAAGTTACAGAAGGTTTATATTTTAATATTTCCAGACCACTTGCATTCTTGGAGTCACATAAATTCCCGTTATGTGGTGTAAACTTGTACTGTTCTTTTTATGCTAGTGGGAGATAAAGCACGCTATATCATTTAACTTTTACTCACTTACAAGAAAAGGCTGACCATCTTGTCTGTCCCTGGTCTTCCTTTCATCTAGCATTCTTGCTTGCCTCAGCTGAAAAGAAGGACACCCAGCATACTCCTTATGCAGAGCTATCGTTTTGGAGACATAGTAGGCACCGGGACAGGATCAGTTTCAGCTTTTGCCAGTATGACTAAAATATTTCTCTGTTAAACCTCTGAAAACCAACTTCAAAAGATCACTTTCCTTTCCTGCTTCAATACCACCCACATTTCCCTGGGGATTTGCAGCACTTGTGCCTTTGTTACTTGCCCTTACGTCGCAGGGACGCCGTGGATTTTCAGGTGCTGCAGGCAGCTGTTCTTTGGTGCTGTTGCTAAGCTGAGCTGACACATTTGGTGTTGCTGTAACACTGAAGATGGTCTCCCACCAAATTATTCTTCCTTCTTTTGCAGCAAGCGTTTACTTCAGCATCCCTGTCATATTAGAGTGTTCACACTGAAATACTTTTCATTGGTGCGAAGCCAGAGCGCATGGATTGCTAATGATGGTGTCTGCACTGTCCCTACTCACAGCCCAGCACCCACCTCACCTCCCAGAGCCCACCTAGACCAACCTCCTGGCCTGAGACAGGGTAACTATATTTTTATATCAGCCCCAACTACAATTGTCTAAGCTGTTCTAAAAAACCACCATGGACAGAGATCCTCTCTGCAGCCTGTTCAAGTGCCTGACAAAAGAAGTCTTCATCTTCCTTGCTGTGACTTAATCCAAAGCCTGTTGTAGTGTTCCCTGAGGACACAGAAGTTCACCGTTCTCTGTGTGACAACCCACGAGCCTTTGGAATATCACTGTGCCCTTTCTTGTCTTGCCCCCACAGTCTTCTTTTTCAAAAGATGCAAATCCAGCACCTCCAACCTTTTCATGACACTGGAATTTTTGTTCTCTTCTCATTTTTGTTGCTCTCTTCTGCACCTCACTTACTTACGTACGTATTTCTTAAGTGCAGTGCCCAATACTGGGTGTAGTACTTTCATCAGGTGCCTTGGCTGTACCAAATAGAGCAGCATCGTTCCCCCAATATCTCATCTATAACATATCTGTTAATACATTCTAGAATAAGATTCACCATTTTTTTTTTGTTAGCAATACTTGGGGACCAAGTATGATTGTTGACAAATACCCTGAGATACTTGGTGATCAAAAATCCTGAGATCTCCTCCAGTTGGGCTGCCTAATGTATAATACACAACATAATATTGTGCATACACATAATACAAGATTTGGAAACTGTCAGAGGAAAAGCTGATGGGAGCTGCTGGAAGTGCTGAGCTGACCTGATCTTCGGATAAAAACCAAAACACTGTCTTTGAAGCTCTTGGCTGCAGACACTGGAACACCAAAGGCACTCCTGGGAGATCACCTTATTTTGACTTTTTTCCCCTCCTCTGCTGAAAGACTATTCAGGATGCAGGACTCTCCTGTTCTATTTTCTACTTTGCTTTCCCTGTGAATTAAATAAGTTCCAGAAACTTAAGAATGCTGCTACATTAGTTGTTAATTAATTCTTACCAATGACAACAGTTGACCAAGAACAGCTGGAACCAGTATCTTTGATCTGATACCTGGGGAAAAAAAATCCTACAGGAGTTTTGATAAGGAAAGCACAGTCTGGGTTAAAGAGTTTGCGGAAACACACAGATAAAAGGGTTTCTTTTTCTTTTTTTTCTCTTATTTTGTTGATGAACAACAGTCATATTAAGAAAGAGGCGTGTGATGCAGCATGTCAAGTAGAATTTTAACTTCACTAACTCAAATTCAGATACTTGAAGCTCAGAAATCAAGTGTGCTGGAAGTATTACACAGTTACCCAAGTTACAGTCTGAAAGCAATGGGCAATCCCAGTCTGGGATGAACAAACTTCAAATGCAACCCTAAACTGGGGGGATGGCACAGTGAAAATCACGATCACGTGAAATACACTTGCAGAGGCTGTGAGCACGTCTTCCCTCCGAGTATTACCCAGCCCTCCAGAAAAAGACCTTGTGAATGTGCGTGCCTGAATTCTGAGCCCTGCTCTAGAGCTCCCTGTGATGCTGAAGCCATACTTCCATCCAGTGCCAAAAACTGAAGCCGTCAGACTTTTAAGTAGCTATTACACACATAAACTGAGATTATAGAACCATGCATGGCTGTTTGGATCATAGCTTATTATTTCCTGGGCAGTAAAAGGAAGAATTTCATTCTGGCCACTGTTAGGTGATGGCCAAACATCTCTTTCTGTACGGAGTAAAACCCACTCTTCCATGGTATGGTGTAAGCCTAGGCACAATTTAAGGCTTATGTGGACATTGAGCTTTAAAGTAGGTTTTCCTTTAAGATATGTGTAAGTCATTTTTTACTGAGTCTATGCATAGCACTGAGTTCTGCTCTCGGTAAGTAATTTCATTTTAAAATGTCTGGTCTAAAGATGGCTGTGGACTAAGTCTTGTCAACAGCTGGGCTTAAACTCACTGACACAGGTTTAACCACTGCCCTTCGCTTCAGATATCTGTAAGACAGAATCGTAGCCCTACTTCCACCCAAAAAAGGCAGAAACACGAGGGGGTCTGTGGATTTCTGATATTCACTCAGCAGAAGGAAACAGGGAGAAGAAGGAACCTTGGCGGTAATCTGGAGCAAACAGGTCTGTGCTCGCAGGGAAACCCAGAGAATGGGGGAAGTAGCTTTGAAGAAGAAACTAGTTGTATGGAAAAAAAGAAGGCTTTCTAGCAGAGCAGCCTATGCAAACAGGATCCCTCAGAGAAGGCATCAGAGGAATCCCTGGGGGTGAGGAGAGAGGGAGGTCTGCTTCGCAGCCGAAAGCCCAAGTGTCAGGGACAGGGCTGTGCAGAAAGGGAATAGCTGAAAAGGGGAGGGGAGGATTTCCAATCCTTCCTGTGGGCTTGCTTTTACAACACATGTTTTCGAAAAGCCAAAATTGCCTTTTAGTCAGTGCGTACATACAGTGGTGAAAGCTCTTCCCAAAGGGATCCACCATTTATTTGGCCTAAATGCCTATTTTTGAGGCATCTCCCAGCCCACAGTCTAGCATCAGTCAGGCTAAGCACAGTTTTTCTTTGTTCTGTCTTTCACTGGGCTTTTATCCACCCACTATGTGAAATCCTCCGTCACTTCAAAACCAACTTCCAAATCCATCTGTACTCCTCATTGTCACAATACTTACAAAAACACAGAAGCACTTAGGTCACTGGGGTGCTAGGTCATTATTTTCTTCCCCATCCCTCTGCTGTTTCTTGCCTTTTTCTTGATTTTTGTTGTTAAATAATAACAATAAAATAGATTTGATACTTGCTTTCTTTTGAGGCAGAGTCTTCACCCATATTTTGAGTGAAAAAATGGAAAATAATTTCCAGAGTGCTCTGAAATTGTTTACGAGGAAGGGGAATGCGCCGTAATTAGCTATGCTAAAATCCATTTTCCACTCAAAAAATAATCCCTCATTGGTGCCAACTGGATTAAAGGGTCAAATCACTCTCAAACAACCTAAACCAATTAAGGGAATATTACATTGGACTGCGGTTACATGAAAATGTACACACAGAGTCAGAGGTTTGAACCTCTTCACAAAAGTTTAAGCAGTAGGTTTAAATTAGATAGTCACTTTTGGGCTGTTGGAGACAAACAGAAGCACAAGCAGCATTTTAAAAAAGAGTGAAAGTTATTGTCCAAAGTTAAGCTTCATGGAAACTCACAGAAAGAGCAGAACAATCAGCCAAGGGCTGGGGTCTTCCAGGGAAAAACTCTAGTTAGAGTCAATTATCTTTAATGCAATTCTGCTTACAAGAATATACTGTGTCCGCTCTCTGGAATCCAGGAGATAGTCAAGCTACAGCCCTCCTGCCAGTCCATCCTTGCCTTGCTTTTCCCTCTCAAAACCTTTTAGCCCCTATTTTCTTTTGTTTTCTGCATACAAAGCATTTCTGTCCAAATGCTTTCTCAGGTCTGGAGAAGAACTCTGCATTCTTCCTGTGAACAGAGATTGTTTTCCAAAATCTGAGAGCCACACTCCCCTGACTGGGGGATGTATTTGTTCACATTTCTGCCTGGAGCAATCCCATGTTAAGGCACACCTTGGAGACATTTCTGGCCATCACCCTCTAGTAAATATCTTCTGACATTTCTCCCAACTGTAGTCCTGAAGGGAATTGGTCCTATAGACCTTAAGGGCTTATTGAAAGTGTTTTTCTCCAGAAAAGGTACTGTTCCTGAATAGGGTCTAACCCTGGCACTCAGGACCTCAGTGATTCATCTCTTTAAGCTCCTGACAGGCTGTTTGCCACTCCTCCATGCTGGTGCTCCATGAGGTGACAGCTTTCGGCAGTCTCTGCAGGGAAGAGTAATAGAGGTGATTAAGGTGATCATCTCTCCTACTTGCACCATTTTCTTTCTGGAATGGGTTACTCTCTGAACCTTTTCCAATACTGAATCCCAAATCAGCTGTGAGTCAGGAAATCACAGAATCACAGAATCACA
>NW_010126520.1:0-2777 GCF_000699245.1 Pterocles gutturalis
CCCAAACCCTTCTATGATTCTATGATTCTGTACCTCCAGGGATGGAGTAACCCCACTGGAATAAGGAACACTACTCTTACAAAAGAGTTGGGTCAGGCTCATCTGAACGACAGACTTTCCTATTCATCCAGATTAAATAGAGTTCCACCGTATGTAAGCCATGTTTCAGCCGAGCCCTGCTCTCCTCACGTGGGTGAAACACCCATTGCCTTATGAGCGACATGATCCCAGACCAGGGTGTTGCAGGACTGGGCTGCGTAAATCCCCAGGATTTCACTAAATACTGTCAAACAAGAAATAAAGTTCCTCCCTGATGGATTTACGAGCTTGGTTCCAGTGGAAGCTTTGGGTATATGAAGTTGATTGGATGAGGGCCTGACGTGATCCACTGTTTCTTCTCTAGTTCTAAACCATATTTGGGTTTTTTTTCCTGCTTTCTTAAAATAGGCATATAAATAAATCTCAGGTTAAGTGTTTAAAGTCCACCTCAGACACCTGTGTGTAGCTCAGCAACACTTTGCTGAAACTCAGATGTCTCCAGTGCCATCTCAGAGCTCAGCTCGTCCCAGTCAAGGGCCGTGAGAGCCTTTAGGGGATCTGTTGATGGAGTGACCATCCCCTAAATGCAGACAACACAGTTTTGTGCTTTGTCCTTGCACAGCTCTTTCCAGTGTGACGCAGTGCTCACAACCACGCCAACCACTCACCAGTGCCAGCAGAGCCACCAAAACCTGCTTTGCCCTTTCTTCTGGGAGGAATATATCCTGGGACAACACGAAATGCACACTGAGATTGAAGGAGGGAAGGGAAATTGAGACAAGGGCATCCAAAGACTGCAAGAGGAAACTGGGCTTCCTTTGCAGGGTTCCAACTCTGCAGTCTTGTGTCCACTCATAATTTCATTCAAATAAAATAGCGTCTCTAAGAAACTAAGATTGTAAAGGAAAGAACGGTGTATATGCACGTGTATGAACAGGCACATTTGAAGCTGTCTGTAGTGTTTTAAGGCAGGTGAGGACTGGATCATAGCCACACAGTCTTATATCTACACACATATACTAAATATACGTTAAAAGTGGCTTAAATTTGGCTTAAGTCTTTGCCTTTATCCCTCCTTCTACTTTTACTGAGTATTTTATAGTCAATTTTTCTTTTTTAGTGGTGAAACAAACCACTATGTTTTAAAATTTCTGCTTCTGTTGCAAGTATAAACTTCCTGAAGATTTTAGCTTGTTTGCAAGAGATTCAGTAAAATGAAGATTTTTTTTTTTTTTTTTTTTTTTAGGTCAACATTTTCTTCTGGCAGACTGAGCCTGAAGTGCACTTTATTTCCCTTTAATTTAACAGCTCCAGCAGCTTTTCCAGTTAAATCGACTGTTCATTATTGAGCCCATTTATGAAGGGCTGTGCAGTGCAGTTTAATGAATCCCTGGCACAAAGCTCCCTTTCAGCGTAGAAAAAAAAAAGCAGCCTATTTAGGTCCTGTAGGGCTGTATGTCAAAGGCTGCCTATAATACTTGTCAGGGAAGGGCAGAAATTCCCACTGATATAAGAATGTGCAAGAAATCAACTTTCACAACCAACTCGCCGATTAGGACGCGATCAGGAAATGAGACTGTAGGTTGTGAGCGGTGACACCTGTTTGGGCAGCCAGATTTTCCCATAACTTGATAACCATATGGGCCATACAACTGGCCAGGGGAAAAAAAAAAAAAAAGGAGCCTGCCCTCCCTCTCCTGTTGTAGAGATTTTCTTACTTTCACGCTGCCTTCCTGATGCTGTGGTGAAAGGAAAACGGGTGTTGTGGATTGTGAGGGCTGGGCTCGGTGCTGGATTTGGTTTGTCTTCCTCAAGAGAAGGTTTTGCTAGAGAACATGTAATCACAGAATGGTTTGGGTTGGAAAGGACCTTTGGAGGTCATCTAGTTCCAATCCCCCTGCCATGGGCAGGGACACCTCCCACTCGCCCAGGTTGCTCAAAGCCTCATCCAGCCTGGCCTTGAACCCCTCCGGGGATGGGGCATCCACAGCTTCTCTGGGCAACCTGGGCCAGTGCCTCACCATATAATAAAAAAAAATTTCTTCCTTATTTGCATGACAAACTCTAGTCTTTACTAGTATGTGAGCGGCATTTAGACTATTATTCTTTGAAAAACTGATTTGTTTCACCACCCTCATTGTAAAACATTTCTTCCTTCTATCAGCCCGAATCTACCCTCTTTTAGTGATGGGGCACAGCATCCGAGGGGCTCCTGTCCCTGCACGGCAGAGGATTTACCCTGGTGCTGGACACTGAGATGGGAGGTCCTGCAAGCATCAAGATGGCAGATTTGGCTGTTGCAACTGCCTCAATTGAGGCTCCTCAAAAGTGCTGGCACTGTAACACAGTCCTCAGCTGCCCAGGGCTGTCTCGCTTGCGTAAGCCGCTCTCTCCTTTCTGGCCTGCTTGGTCTGTGAGGATAGCAGATTGATCTTCTTGCGAAGGGCTTGATCGTGTGGCTACGAGCTCAATTTGTGGCCTGTGCAAAGCATTAGTGGGCATGAGGTGTCCCTGTTCCTTCTGATTCCCAGGGTGACCATGCTGCGGTTCCCTCTAAAAAAGCCAAACTTGACCCCAAGGGCAGCACTCTGGAGAGCCTTGGTTTAATCCCCAGAGCTGGTAGGGATGCTGCTGCCTATAATGAGCAAGAAAATAAGCAAAACCAGATACATTTCCTACACAAAGGTGACTCTCTTGTCTTGTTTTCTTTTTTGGTAGATGAAAACTGGGTTAAGGAG
>NW_010126521.1:0-4838 GCF_000699245.1 Pterocles gutturalis
AGGAAAACATTGCCCTCCCCACCCACCCACCCTGAAGCCCATCAAACTACACAGCAAGGAACATGGCTCAGGATGTTTGTGTGGAAAATACCCCCAAAGGAGGGGAGATAAGGGCTCCCTGGTGCAACGAGCAGCTCCTCGGTTCAGGTTCCTGCGAGGCTCGGCACAGCCCGACAGCAGCCGGGACACTTGGACCCAGCTCTGCTCCCCTGCGAGTGCAAAGGTGGAGCATCACCTGGAGCATCATTCCTGCAGCTGGAGATTAGCGAATGATATGGGCAAAATAGGCCAGGCAAGTTGGAACTTTATGTTATTTAATTCTTACATAATATACTTAATTGCTAATTAACACCAAATTCCAACACCAATTCAGGTATTGAGAATAAAGGTCCTGAAACCCCACAGCAAACACCCTGCCTGCCCACTCCCTGCTTCAGGACAAGCCAGCCACCTCTCCCCCCACTTCCCAACCTCAGCTTCCCTGGTTTCACCAGAGTTCACCCCGCTGCCTCCCCCAAACCTGGGGAAAGCTCCTCTCCTGGAGCCCACCGAGGACACAGGCTCTTTCCCCCAAGTTTTTAGGGGTCTTCAGTTCTGCTGTCCCCAAGGCCAAAGGAGAAGGACTCAAGATCCAAAACCAGGCACAAATCTCTCCTTCCCCTTGCCCCATCCTGAAGATCTCCTTTTCTACAACTAGGCAGCGATCTCCAGATGAGCACACCAAAGACCCTCTGTGGGGACGTCTGGGGCTCTGGGGACCGCTGAGGAGGGGAGAGGTGACAGCTATCAAAAGGGGGGATGTGCATCAACCTCCTGAAGCCAGGCGAGCAGTCCTAGCCCAACACAGTACTGGGCCAGGAGAGAAAGCCACTAAATCAAGCAGCCTCCGCGTTCCTGCCTAGAGGACAAAATATCTCCCAAAACCACTCCCAGACAGTATTTGGGATTTTTTATTAAGTGCCATTTGTTACCACCACAGGTCATGGCTCCCACCAGAGGACTGGAGTTCTTGGCGGGGTTTCTGCTTGCTGACATCGCATTCAGGCTGAGACCAACTCCGGCTGAGAAATTCTCCAGAAACGGTTAACTCTGTGGGATGGCACCAGGACCCCATCCTTCCAGAATTGCTGTAAGCGCCCAGGATCTCAGTCCAGGACAGTCTGCCCAGCTCGCTGCTAAGCAGCCTTGGCTGAAACCAGCAGCCTGGAGAGGTGCCAGCCCGCTTCCGAAAACCCCAGCTCGCCCCGGACCCTGCCCCGGCATGCTCACAGCACAGCAGGGCTGTTTGCTCAGCCCGGTTACAAGACAATAGTCTTCCTCAATTTTCTGATCCACTTTCAAAAGCTGCAGGAACCCCAAATTAGTTGTCCAGACCTTTCAGTTTAAAAATAGCTCCCTAAATAGATGAGCTGCTTTGTATAACCTGCCTTTTCCTTTCATTACTCCTCCGTGCCAGAAGTGGATCCACTCTACCCTTCCTGACAACATGCCGACAGCTGAGCACGAGCTCCTTGAGGCTGGCACCATAAGATAACACAAAGAACAAACCCCCCAAACCTCAGCAAGCACCTCCAGCTCCTCCTGCCTTTTGCCCACAGGCGCCCGGACCCAGCGCTGCTGCCTCTGAGCCACAGTGAAATCAGTCCCAGCAATGACCCAGGCCTTCATCCCGCAGCACAGCTCCAAAGCCAGTCATGTTGAGCAGTTGGTTCATCCATCAGTGCTTCTACTATATTGAAAAAAATTACTGCGAATAAATCACACACTTTCCTGAGAGGGGCTCTGGCTGGTACGGTTACGCTCCGTCCCCACACCAGTACAAGCTGCATGCTGGGGGCTCTCTGATCCCCAGCTCGTCACACCTGGATCCTCGCAGCCCCTGGCGATCCGACTGTCCAAATGATTTAATAACACATGGCAACGATGCCCCAGCACTGTGGCAGAGCATCCGTCCTCCTGCTGGGCACAGCTGGCATGCCGCAGGATGGAGATGCCTCCAGCGGACACGACAGCGAAGGTGTAAAGCACACCGCAGCGCTGGGGCACGGGCTGCGGCAGAGCAGGAGGGCGCGGGCACGTCGGAGGCTCCTGCAAGCAGCACGTTTGGCCAATAGCACCTAAACATGGGCAGAGATGATGCTATTGCTGGGCTCCTCTTTTGCACACAAGTCCGAGCCCCCGAATTCCCAAATCCAGCAGAGGTGCTCAGCCCACCGCGTACGCACCGCTGTATCTGGGGGAGTAGATTACTTAAGACCATAACTACACACCTGCTAATATCTGGTAGGTCCTATGAGAATGCGTGGGACTGCTATATTTAGAATTCAGTCATTCCAGTTAGCGCACCCTTTTTATTGAGGACCTGCCTACAGCTGTTTGCTGCGGTCCCAGGGGACTACGTGGCTTCGGCAAGAGCACTGGGAGTCCAGCTGCCCGGAGCCACGCGAATGCCATGCCAGGCTCCAGCAGGGTCTGTTAGACATCACGCTGCCGAGCCTGGGATCCAGGATCTCCGGTTCCTCCACACACATGGAAATGTGGGATCTGAGCACCTTTATTCCTCGTTTAATTCACCCACATTAGTATGAGGAAATTAAATAAAGCCAGAAAGCTGTTCATCAGAGCTAGAAAAAGCACTGCGTAGAGAAAGGACAGGGTCTGGCAGGGCAGCAGCTGCCTTGCCTTTGCTTTCGGGTGCCAGCTGTAAAGCATTTGGCTTTCTGGATGCCAGCAGCCGGTCGGCTTGGGTCAGGGGTCTCAACCGGGGCTTCTCAGTGTACAGACACTGGGGGGTGAAAAAGGCAAAATCTCAAGTGGCTTAGGTGAAAAGTGACACTGATTTCAGAAGCATCCCATGCTTCAATCAATGCTTATTTTTACTTCCATAATCAACTGAGTGTAATCAAGAGAACGGGCTCAGGATCTGCAGGTGCACTCAAGCTCTGTCACCAGGGGACTCAGGGCCACTGGGATGTGCTGGGAGTTGGCCGGAGAAGCTGCCTGGCTCCAGAGACAAAATACATGACAGAGCTGGGAGAGCATGGTTCCGTGTGCTTCAAGCTTGGCCACACTGGTACCACCTGGGCTCATGGGGAAACTTCTCCTTGGGGGACCCACATCCTCTGGCCCCACTGCAGAGCTCCTGCAGCTGAGACTGACACATGGTGACCACGAGGGAAGCACCCAAACGTGTCCACACTCAGCATCCCGAAAAAAATTTGGTACATGAGCTACACACCAGCAACATCACTTTTGCAGCTAACGTCCCAGAGCTGGGAAGGCACCGTGACATCTCCCATTCAATGGGAAACTACCCAACTCACCCCAAAACACAAGGTCCAGGACTGCATCACCCTGGGCACGGGGACTGATAAGGTGTAGAGCCCCGGGGAGCATCTCCTCGTCTCCCTCATTCCCAAGGTGTGGCACACGCTCGCTGCCCACATGGCACTTGGCTGCGCACGGGGGACATGCCACACTCGGCAGCACCTGGAGAATTGACCTTCCTTGCACCCAGCTCTGTACCAGCACAAATTCTGTCCACAATGCCAAGAAAAGAGCAGAACCAAGCTCCTGGCTCAGCTGCAACTGTTTCTGTGTTTCTGGAGAAACCACGCCGTGCTTCAAGCGAGCGGGGAAGAGGCGCCCGTCTCCTGTAGCCACTGTGGGAAGAGGGGAGACAGCAGCGGCACGTCACGTCTCAGCGCCTCGGCAGCAACGCCAAGAGCAGCAGGAGGGGCCCGAAACCAGACCTCCAACTTCTTTTTAATCCGCAGATGCTTTAATAGCCTTTACAGAGTACAAGAGGCTCAACAACCAAGGAAGAAGGCGAGTGGACATCTTGGTGCTCTCTCTCCCCCTGCGTGTCCCCACATGGACCCGCACCCCTCCAGAAGCAGGGAGGCACCGTGTGCAGGTCAGCAGGAGGGTTTGGGGACACACACTGCTCAGGCTGGTGACCCTCTTGCCCTCCAAGAGGGGAAAAGCCCAGAGCAGCACCAAGTGCTACAAGCAGCTCGTGCTATCCAAGGAGAGATAAGCCACCAGGCACAGAACAATTTTCTTAATTGCAATCACTGTATTTACATGCAAAACAAGGACGCGTGCACCCCACAGCTGGGACTGGCCTTGCTGCCTCCCGCTGTGACCCTCAGCACCCTGACCCTGCCAGCAGCCCGCTCCCAGGGATTTCCAGTCAGCCCAATGCTACCCCACCCTGTCCCCACCACATTCCCCTTATCAATGCGTGCCCCAAACGAGGTGATGATGAACCATCTGTCTGTCTGCCCGGAGAAGCCCCCTCACCATTGCACCCTGTCCTCAAGAGACACCCCCAGCCCTCCCCGGCTGCTGCGTGCCAGGAGGCTCCATAGGCACCACGTACACACACACCTTCAGCTCCACCTGGGAAGCTGCTCCTTGGTGCCTGGCGGGCAGGGATTTTGCATGCGGCAGCGCGAGGGGCAGAGGGAGGGAAGGGCAACTGCGGCACTGTAACCTCGCTGCAGCATCACAACACAGGCAGCAAAAGGCAGAGCCAAGCAGGTACACGCGGTCACCCAGCAGACGTCCGAGATGTACCACCGACACCTGGGACATGCCCTGGGCATGGATATGGATGTCGTTGGGGTGCGGAGCCAGCCGGAGACATCCTGCAGCAATGAGCAGCTCAGCAGCTCGAGACAGGACCGAGGTGATGCTTCCAGAGCTCTTGGCTTGCTCCCAGCCCCCTCCCCAGCCCTAGGAGAGGGGAACAGAAAGCAAAGCACCAAGGACTGCACCTCCCACCCTGCAGCCCCCCCAGGCACACACGGAGGCACCAGGACAGACGAGCCACT
>NW_010126521.1:4893-6404 GCF_000699245.1 Pterocles gutturalis
GCCCGGAACGCAGCTCCGTCCTCGACTTCCTCAGGCTGAAGTACTCCGTCAGCTTCCCGAACGAAGCCATGGCCCCCGCGGCGTCCGAGCGTGCGCCCAGCTGCGTCCCTGGGCGCCGGTCCCACTGCACGCTCATGCATGCTACACCCCGGCTGCGCTGGCTACTCCGCGTGCTCCGGCAGCCCCCGGGACGGGGAAGGGCGCGGAGCGAGTCAGGGCGGGGGGCAGCACAAGACAGGAGGAGGTCAGCCAGGAATGAGTTGTTGGACAGTCCACAGAGCACTCCACGGCAGTCCCTCAAACTTCAAGGGGGGAAGCCCTGCCTCGCCCAAGCAAACCACAGGCAAGGAGAGCAGCTGGCAACTGCAGGAGTATTTATTGCAATGTTGCAGAGGTGATTTAAGGAGGGGGGGAAATAATGCCTGCTAGAAAGGGTCCCTCGGGAGCAATGGCACAGGTCTGCAAGCTCCCACAGCAAGCGGCCGCTCAGCAGGCAAGGAAGCCAGCCTCTTGGGAGGCAGCCCAGGGCGGCTGCGGTGGCCCTCAGCCAGGCAAGGGGATGCTGTCTGGATCAGAAAGCAATGAAAAAGCCCAAGAAATCAGCTGTTCAGACGAATTTCCAGAGAGTCTGTTCTTACGGCATGTGGAGACCAGCACAGTAGGTGGAGACGATCCCACTTGCTCTTCTTGCAAAGGATCCCACTTGCTCTTCTTGCGGCTATTCAGAGTTCGCCAGTTTTCCTCCCTCCCTGTTTTCCAAAGCAGACGACATCCCTGAGCCTCCAGCAGCACCTACCTAACGTGATTTTCCACCCTGCCACCAAACAACGAGTGCAAGGAGAGGGACAGACATTGAAAGCAAGTGAGCCTGATCCAGTGAGAGGTCACCTGCAGGCTCTGCTCCCCACGCTCCGGCAGGCAGCAGGTAAAGGGATGCTGCTGACCGGAAAGCCTACTGCCAAACGTCCCCTCGTCAGGAACACTTGTCACTGCATCCTCAGTGCCTGACGCCAGCTGGGCGGAGGAACAAAAAAAAAAAAAAAAAAAAAAGGGCTTTAAAAAAATCTCGCCACAGCCCCACGGAGCAAAGCCAGATTAAGTCAGTGAAGTGCATCCAGGGGAAGAGGTGTCTGACGGCAACTCCCAGCCATGCCAAGAGACCCTCGGGGAAACAGCAAAGAAAACCGATGTTAACCCAACTGGCTGACCAGTAAACTCCCTTCGCATCCTCTTGATCCCTCCATTGTGGATGCCATGTTAAAAAATAAACAAAAACCCATTCATTGCTATTTCCCTGCTCAGAGCCATCCGCTGCAAGCAGCCTGCTCGTAACGAGGGACGACCATCCGCTGCCGAAACCCTGCTGTGTGCCTTGCCCAGCCCCGCTTCCCTCCTCCCTGCTTTGCTTCCTTTCCCTCCAGGCTCCCATTCAGCTTCCCGCTCCGAATTAAACACCGCCAGCAGCCACGTATGCCCCGCGGAGCGCGAGCCTCGGCGACCATGAGCCCCGC
>NW_010126522.1:0-13048 GCF_000699245.1 Pterocles gutturalis
TTCTGTGATTCTGTGATTCTGTGATGTTGGACTATATCAGCAAAGCTAGAAGAGCTTCTTCCTCTGCATTCTTCACTTTAAAAAATCACAAATGATATCTCATGCTACACTTTTCCCTCTATAAACAGTTAATTCATACATTCACATATATTTGTAGCTCTCTGTTGAAGGAAACAGTGTTATCTCACTGATGGAAGACCTTGTCATCAGATTTACTGCTCATATTTCAAGTACATTATCAATCCAACTAGTTACTCCACATGTAGACCATAATAGGCACCAGACTAGACCTTAGTCTCACTTATTCCTTATTTTTCACAGTGTCTTTTGCATAGGATGTAAGACATTCCCCTAAATTAACCTTTTTATTGTGCTTAATTGAAAAACAACAAAATTCTGTGTGGTTAGGATTCATTTGACCAAATGTAGACATCAGTATCTTAATCACCATAAATCATAGTAGTCCCTCTGTGTTCTCATTTATGTTCAAAGAAATGAAATAAGCACTTCTACAGTATGATTCATCTCATCCTAAACTAGATAATGAAAACAGGCCAAATGACTCTTATCCTTAATGTACCTATTTCTCTCTATTGGCTATAAAGGCAATCTTAGGTGACTGCCTCAGCTATAGACCCCTGAAGTCTGTGAATCCCACCCTGTCAGGCTTACCAATGATGTTTATAGCTCTGAATAATTCTCATTTATTTAAATCCTGAAAATTGTGAAAAGTGTCATGTTTCTTCAAGATGTCTAGGTAGTTATATATCTGGGTCTCTCAATATAATTTATTTACAATCTTCATATTGTGCCTCTGTTCCCTGGAGTTCGTTGTGGTTACAGGTCTACTGTAAGAACAGCTGTCTAGAAAGTAAGGAAAGAAGTAGGCCTGTGGTGAATCTGCTATTACATCTCAAACTGAGTATTTCAGAAGTAACTTAGATAAAATTAAGCTGAGCTGTAATCCTTTTCTTTTTCTTTCATATGATAATTGCACAACATTCCTCCAAACTCTATGACCCATGAGTTGTTTTACACTTTCAGGACCAAAGAATTAAGACCTTTAACAACACTGTGAAGCGTTCTTACTACTGTGCCACTGAGGTTACACAAATGGCTTACATCGTTCTAGCTCTTTAGGATTAGCTCTTTTAGTAATGTTCAGCACCTGATTACCTCTGCCCTCCCAAGCCACACCATTAATTGTATGTGAATGTTAGAACACCTGTCCAGCCAGAGGTTGATACTTACATTTCACATTGTATTTGTTTGTCCCAGCATGGCTCTGGGACAAGTTTAGGGAAAAGGCCCCTGTGTCTTCTGCAACAGATGAACCTGAATTCCTCTGCAAAGCTGTGAGGTTCAGCCTGTTCTTGTGTTCAGAAGGCTG
Source organism: Pterocles gutturalis (assembly GCF_000699245.1). Classification (NCBI taxonomy): domain Eukaryota; kingdom Metazoa; phylum Chordata; class Aves; order Pterocliformes; family Pteroclidae; genus Pterocles; species Pterocles gutturalis. The sequence continues at coordinate 1,391 of NW_010126522.1, forward strand.
GCCATCTGGAAGTGCTTTATAGCTTTCATTAATAGAGAGATTTATTGAACGCAGTAATATAAAATACAAATAACCTAATCACAGAAGCATTCTCTATGGTGCTAACATTGACATTAAATTCAAACAACTGTATATTTTCATACTTTCCATTTGACTTTCCATATTTTTGCAGTGACAACACATTTATCAGCATCTTTTGCTTGATGCATGAGGCTCGATACAATTTGCTGCGTGAAGTGCAAGGATGGGCACCCCTTGTAGGGTGTCAAGGGAAGTGGACATCCCCACTGGAAGGGACTGTGGAGGGACAAGGCCACAGGACAGGTCTGTTTTGCAACACACCCTATATGCAGTCGTTGATGAATAGTACTGCAGTCCTTCTGTGGACCACTTCTCAGAGATAAAATCAATGTGTCTCAGGAGCACAAGAGAAACCTTGTCACCCCTTGCAGAGGGTTGCCCGAGACGTAGTAGCAGACCTCTGTTTGCAAGCCCAGCATTTGACAGGCCTGACAATAACTTCCTTGGAGAGGTCCTCCAGGGAAACTGATGGGTTTTGGGAGCTGGATAGTGGGCAGCTGGAGCTTTCAGCATGTTTGAAAAGGATTGTATTTTCTCTCATCTATGGAAAGGACTCCAAAGAAACTGAATGTCTATATAGCTCTTTGTATCAGCATCCTTGACAAAACAAACTCCTTGCAAGAAATTTTTACCTCATTATCTGCTGCCTTATGCAGCTATGATTGATAAGGACTGCATTTTTTTTGCTCTTGACAGGTTGATAAGTGACATGAGATCCTATCCACATAATTAGGGGACCTAGTTTGAGTCAAGAATTAGATCCCTAGGGATGGATTGCCCCTAATGCCCAGGTTGCCTGTATCAGGGGGAGTCATTGCACTATAAAAGGGCTTTGAAGATCCTTAAACTGTAGGTACAAATTTGGAGTCAACATTAGGTGGACAGGATTGTAGCCTATGTTGACATTTATACTCTTGTCTTTATAACTCTGTTAAAATTGTTAGAATGGCATCAGCAAGGGACTATTTCTGCCTGGCTGTAATGCATACTTCAGATCTGGGAAAGCAAAACCATAATGGTTTACATACGTTTTAGTTTGAAAGATTTTGCTGCTGTAAGATCACGAGTCCAACTAATGCTAATGCAGTTCACACAGTAACGCATGAATATAATTGAATTCCTTTTGATGTATAGTGTAATTATCTCAGAGATCAATAAGGGAGCTAAATGAAATTTGCCTCCTATGTTAGTACTGACATATTATTCACTCTTTTGACTATTGATCTATAACAGATATGAACTTTTTTCCCTTTTTAATTCTCTTGGACATTGCCTACTCTGAAACACATTATCTAAGACATGTGAGTGCCAGTGTCTGTTATCATTAGCAACAGTAACCACATGAAAATTCTTACGATTATTTTTTACTCTGTTAATTCTCAAGCAAATCTCTCTATTACTTTGGACTGCAAGAGACATTTCTTATTCCACTTGCACATATTATGTCATATGAACATCTCTGGTGCTCTTCTTCACCTTGTTATGAATTCTTTACACTTCAAATGTGAAAATTATGAAGAAATAAAGTTGTGAAACAGCCACAAGAATCAGGTCCAAACTGACTCCCATTTTTATTCATTTTTTCATTTTTTCTGGGCATTCTGTCCTACAGTTATATTTCAAGAAGTTCAGTTCTTCAATATCAAATCATTATGATTTTAAGATTTGTGTGAAATTAATGATTTTTAGTGCAACATATCTAAAAGTTAAAAATGTATAGGCTTTCATAGCTGTGATATGCCTGCTTTGTTCACTACAGCTACTATTGAAGCTAGGTTCAAGAGAGCAAAGAGAGAGTCAGTAGTTGTACTGCCCTATTTTGGATCCTATCTGTGGAGAGACATAAACAGAACACCTTAGCTAGGCACATCTAGCAGGTCAACTGAACGTGACACACCTAGGCTTGATACAAATACACACGGAATAAGGCACTGAATAGTGTAAACCAGTCTGCCTGGACTCTCTGTGTAGTAAAGCAAATGCTTTGCTTGAGAGGAGAAAAGTTGCACTCTCTGAATCGGGTTATATTCATTTCCACATCTCGTAGCATGCTGTCATTCTTAAGAAAAAAATGTCAGTCCAAGTTTGTGCTAAAACAGGGAGTGTCTGTCTGTGAACTCTCGCACCAAGCCTGGTTTTAACCAGCTGTCCCAATTGCCTGAACATCCTCTCCTCGTGATTGTGTGGCACCAAGTGCCCAAACATTGTTTTTCTTCAGATGTCAGAGATTTTTATTTTGCGGGACAAGAACAAATTAGATTGATAACCATGCACGACTGTCTGACCCTGCAATGATGGACACAGTAGATGTTTCCTTTAGCATTGCATTTTTTCTTCAGCATTGCTCTTCTGTATGGAAACATTCTGCATTTTACTTGATTCACAAGTATAAGCTCAAGAAGTGCAGGAATGATCAATAACAAATGCTTATGGATCTAATTACAGAAACTGACATAGTCACATTTTTAAATGCAAACACACTAGTTTATTTAGAGACATACATGTACTTTACAATCATTAGTCTTGAATATGCACCAACATGGATTAGAAAAATAAAACAGTGTGTCTCTTGCAACCTGATTTCAGTGGTACTGTCTTACACTGCATTTTGGCCAGACAACTCCATAAGGAAGTTTTTGTAGGAATATTTTGTGCATGTCCACCTGGCAAGGCTTTCTGTATTATATGTAGGTTTAGTTTTGTAGGGCCATAACTTGAATTTATATTTAAGACTTTGACCCACCTTTTGCTTACCATTTAGAGGATAAAAAGAAAAATATGTATTTCAGGCCTCATGACACCTTTATCAGGATTAAAAAAAAAAAAATCCTTCTGGTGTCATTTTGAAAACTTGTCTTACAGGAGAGGCTCCATCATCTAATGCAAGCACACAACCGATAGTTTTAGCTGTCTGCTGGAGCAGACAGTGTGCTCCAAAAGGTAAGTGCTAAAGTCTCTATATAGTATATTTGAAGATACCCAGATTGAGAATGTCTGTCCCTACACTGAATTCCCAAACTCAATACCTAAGCCTCAGTAGCTAAAATCTTTCATAGGCGCTCAGAGCCATCCATTCCTTTCTGTTGACCGTGTCCTTACAAAGTGCCTACTAATTTTTGCAGAACTGGTTCACTGATTACATAAAGTACAGAGACCAATCAGGTGTTCCACTGGACAGTTAGAATGTCACCATGTATTTTTAGCCTGGGAATTCCAACAGATTTTCTGATTGGATTTTAATATCTATTATGTACATATATAATTTTTTTTAAATGCTGCAGGCCAGTGTTTGCAAAGGAACTAGCAATTTTTGGACTGTCCTTTGGTTTTGATGCACAATTTAGATGCACTTTAAAGGGGCTGAACTTTCCCAGGATGGATTGTCAATTCTGTACTCAGACCTTTAACGTTTCTCAAGCTGAACATCATAGTGCTGACAACCACTGAAAGCAGAGGCTAAAATAATTATATTTTCTCTTATCTGGTCTTGCCTCATGTCTCTTTTCATGTGAACAGCTTAATTAATATTAATCATATTTTATTAAACTAAAAGTAGGATTTTATTTCTGTGTATATTATAGGGAATCAATAAGTTCATCATAAGTACTAAATGGGCAGAAACAGGCCTGTCCACTGTGTGTCATAAAACATACATTCTCAAGAAGGGCCCTCTTAACTCAAGTGAAAGGATTTAATGTTTTAGGGTAGGAGAAACTGAGTTCCATCCTGCTGTCATTATAAAAGTCCTAGTGGGAAAAGGGAAACTTATAACCACCATAAAGTTCCACAGTTTACAGAAATATTTTAACCTTCCTAGGCACCTCCTCTCATTTTCATATTCTTTAACTGATTCAAACTAAGTCTTCTTAAGAACACATTTTAATACAATTTAATAGTAGAACCTTTTTAATGGTAACCAGCCTCCTCCCATCCCACTCCCTAACAAAAAAGATACAATATTTTTTTGCTAGCCCAAAGTTTCCTCTGTTTTCTCCAGTCAAGCTGGCCATGCTTTTAAACTCTCTGTTGTTAATAGTGATTGCTGTTATAGGATCAAATGCTGCTACCTATGAAATTTAAAAGTCTGTGTGATGAAAATCAACAAAAAGCAATGGATATCATATTAAATTGATGAGTTTATAACTTGTACAGAATTTTTGGACGAGGATTCAATAAGATACTTTCTTTAAAAATAGACGTTTCCTGAAAATACTTACTTTAGCAAAGGATATCTCCTGAAAAAGATATCCCGGAAGGATGTCTCCTGAAAGACTCCATTAGCATGGAATCTTTTTGTAAAGTCTCAGTATTTCCTTGTTGATACATCAATATTTTTGCTGAAGCATCAATATTTTTGCTAACAGATTTGCTTACACCACCATAAAAATTAAAAAAACATTAAGTCTCTATTTAATTCCCCACTGCACAGATTGTGACATTTTTTTTTTTCCCCCAAGGAACGAATTTGCAATGTAACTGTGGTGAAGTTACACTTTGTGTTCAGAAAAAAAAATGCGTTGTGCAGCAGAAACAGGACATTCCAAGGTGTTCTGCCTCTCAAGTGTTTGTAAAGATGCTGGTTCCTAAACACTGGTAGACAGGAAGCAAAAATATGTAGCTTTGCATAGCATTAATTTGTAAGAGTTGACTGTACTTCAAATACAGTTTTTCCTACTGTCTAGATTACATTCATCAGTAATCAATCTAAATGTCTAATTGAAGAGTAGCTTTCTGAAGAGTCTGTAACTGTCGCTTGGCTTCATCCTTCTCTGTTTGTTCCTAAGGTTTCTTTCCTCTCTTGTTTTCCTTCTGAAACAACAATGCACTCTATTTTGGGGTTGCTAGTCATGATTCCAGGAATGGGAATCCAACTCTTGAGTACAACAGGCTTTACATAGTAACTTCTTGGCAGAAATTCAGAAATGCTTTGACCAAAGGGAAGAAAAAAAAGACCCAGAATAAGGGTAACTTGAAATGAAAGACACTCACAAAAAAAAGTGAGGAAAAAAAAACCCTATAAAAAATACCTTCAGAACCTGAAAGACTGAAGAATTGAGATAAATTGTGATATTTGTTTTTCATGCTTAATTGAAAGCTTTTTGCTACTCTATCACCAAGTATCATGAATACTAAGATACTTCTCTTCTAAATGTGTATGTGTATATGGGAACATTCTAACCCCAAGCTTGCCAAACATCAAGTCCTTCTGTTTGCTCTCTTTTTAAAATTAACTCTTGATAGAGGAATGGTTCCATTCAGCAAGGGAAGGAGTTTAAGGTTTCCCTAAGTCTGGGAAATTAGCATAAGAATGGTCCTGGAAATGATTAACTGTCTAAAAGATTATTTTGCTCACAAACAAATGGTTCACTGTTGGAGGGTACCTGTGTGAATCCTGCTTCTCTCTCCTCCCCTCCACCTACACCCCCTGCAACACTGGAGTGATATCTTTGGAGGCAGAGCCACAGCAGGAGATTTGGGATTTTGGCACCTTTTTATATTTTTTTTTAACTCACAAATTCCTTTCCCTCTTTCTAGTTACTACTGCCTACGTTTTGCCCCACTAAACATCTCATCTTGAAATTACTGTCCCAGCTGGCAGGACATGGATACCTAAATATGGTGCTTCTCTCACACCTCACAGGGCTTCAAAAAGTGTGTAGTCTCTTCAGTTCTGTCTTGTAACACTCATTTTTGGGTTTAAAACCTGCAAATCTCTGTGTTATGATGCTGTACCTTTCCCTTTCCACCTTTATCTTGCCTCCTTCCATCCTCAAATCAGTTAACAGAGAAAGAAGAGTAATGCAAAGGTAACAACAAAATACACTTTTCTGAAGAAATTACGCACCCAGTAACTGCCAAGGTGAGCTGCCGCTCTTCTTTCAATATCTATTTATCTGTTACTAAATACACCAAAGCAGCTAGCATATTTTAAAGATGGTCTTTTTCAAGACTTTATTTAATAAAGAGTACTGTGTATTTATGACTCCTTGACCAGAAAACTATACTCTAATGGATATTTCAAGTTCCGGACCCAAAGCCCTTAATTAACTGTAAACCCAACATTCTTATTCTTCTTCAGAGGAGTATTATGTTAGCAGATTGGGAAGTTAGTTCTGAAGGGGACTGTTTTCATAGTACCACAGATCCTGAGGGGAGGGAAGTCATTTTCTATTCCAAGAAAACATCCACCACTAGCACCAGAGAGAAGTGGAGTTCTGGGGTTTTTTTTCAAGGCTGTAATAACTAGTTTTCATTCCATAATCACAGAGCACCCCTTTCACCTGATGATTTTTGTTCAGTCTTCAGCGCACTTCCTTTCCTGCTTCATCATTCATCAGCTATGAGGTCATTAATTTTAAATGGGAGACTCAGTAACCAACAGAGAATTTCACTGTAAATCAAAGCTTCTCCAGCTGATAAGTTAATTTGTCAGTAAAGCAGCTCGGCAGCCCTTTTGTTTTGTATGGAATTTTCCAGAAGTCCTCTATGCTGACACCACAGAAATCAGGATCACCATTTACTACAGTCTTGAGGGAGGTCCTAAAAGAAGACAGAGATGACATCTTTTCCCCCATGCTCCCAAGGTCTCTATACCTACAACTCTCTCTGTTCCACTGTATGCTGGGGTATGTTTGATCATACTGCCAATATATGGATGCATGCCAAAAAAACGTGTATGGCCATTAGGGAACACTTGTTTTCTGGCTGAAAGGGCCCTTTTACACATGTCTGTCCTGAAGAAGCTTGCCTAAAAGCTTAACCTCCAGCTATGACAGCTCCAATATGACAGCTAACAAACTTATTACAATTCATACAGGGGAGGGAACAAGTAGGATACAACAAAGAGTTCAAGTAGCTCATATGTCCACTAAGTCTTCACATTAAAGCAGTAATCAGAAAACAGATTTGGAGCCAGTAATGGAACCAGCTTTTTATCCAACTAGGTGTAGAAAGCTGTGCTGAGGAAGCTCCACAACACAACGCAGGAGCTTCTGTTAAAAAGTATATGGAGCCTAGTGAAGCTCAGCAAATTGAAACATGCTGAATTAGCACTAACTTCTCTGTCCAGAGAAACTTTACGGGCCAGATCATCTCCTCTCTTATGACCCGATTTTGAGTTTGAAAGGAAGAGGAGCAAGAATGTGCTTGCCTCATCAGTGCTCTAACCACATGTAAGCTGTGCCAGCTAGGGCAGCTGAACTTCAGCCCAAGTTGGCCTGGGCCTTGCCTGAGGAATCAAGAACATGATGCTTTCTTCATTCCTCCTGTGCTATGCAGAGCTTTGGTACAGAGAGGTGCTTCACTGAGCATGCATACTCCAGAAACCTGTTTGTTTTTTTTTTTTTTAAAGTGAGGGTCACCTCTCATACCAGTGTATGTGGAAAAGTGAAATAATGGCAAGTTGCTTTTCTATGTGTGACACTATGTTATGACGGCTGCCCAGTACAGAGTTCTCCAGTGTTGCTCTAACGGTCTTAAAACCAACTCTTGCTCTAATTCATGTTGCTTTATACGCAGAAGGAACTAGCAGGACTTGCCAGGAGAAAGAACAGATGGAGAGAGAACTTTGGAGAGCTTCTACATATTTGTTTTTCACTCTGAACTTCTAAGTAGAAGGAAGAGCAGAGTATATGCCTGTGCTTTTATTCCTGGGAGAGGCCACTGGTGATGGCAATGTGCTTGGGAGAGCAGCAGTGACTATTTGGCAAATGTGCATCTGCTTCCACTACTGCTCCCTCACTGCTGTTCTCTCTCTTTACTTTTGATCATGGCATCCCCACAGCTATCCCTTTTCTTTCTCTTTTTTCACCTTGGAAACAATTCAGTTCCTTTTTTCCAGGTGATGTTTGAGGCTGTTGCTTCGATTCTGTTGAACTACAGAAGTGAGAGAACCAGAGCTCTGTTCTGACTGCTCCACCTCTGCTTCCTCTTTGCCTGGGCCATCAGGATCACAACCAAAGCAGCCAAGGATTAACTACAAATCTGTGCAAGAAAGGAGACCCTTGGTACTGTAATTATTGCAGGTATCACAAAATATTTTGACTGCTTTTAGCCACAGGGCCCAATCCTGTCAGCAAGCTGCATGTGGACCTCCCATTAGCTCTATGGCTGTTCCACAGGCAGGTGGCCGGGGACTACCAGCCCCTCTCAGAAGTGTCTGACAGATCTGTATAGGATGATAAATGGCACATACCAACATGTGATTCTCCACATGTAATGCAAATTCAGCCTTACTGCTGAAGTGTTGCAGCAGTTGGAGGAACACGGCTCTCAGATCCGTTCCCAGACTTTTATGATTCAGGGTAGTTAACTGAAAATGCAAAAGCCAGTCGAGTCACTGGGTGGCTGCTCATATGGAATTTTGATGCATCTGTAAAGGGGAGAGAAGGCGGCTCATAGCATATTTTCTGGTATCAAAGGCATGCTGGGCAGTAAAGCTAATTGCATTACATTATGTTCAAACAACAACACTTGAAAGCAGTTCTGTCTAGCTATGTGAATATGTGCACAGAGCTTGTGTATGTAATTGTTGCAGTAAAGTGAAAATGTCTGTCAATGGCAAAAAAAAAAAAATAAATGTCAGTACTACTTCATGGGGAATTTTCCCTCCAGTTTCTAACCAGTAACATCCTCCATTCATTTGCCCTTTAAGACACTTTCAAAGAAATGGTTTCTTGATGATAAAACAAATCATGACACAAAAAAACCCCTACCAAAACAAGACACTCCATTGCAGATGCTGCATCTCAAGGGAAAGGATGAGACAATAAACAACACATAACATGTTATTCATGTTGCTTCATGCACTGTTGGAAGGCTCTCAGACACTACAGTTCTTAGCATGGTGAAAGAGCCCATGGACACAGTATGGTCACTAATTAAGTATATTATGTAGGACAAGATAAAAAAAAAATTATATATTTGTAGATGAGCTACTAACAAAAGCAATAATCTTTAATCCTTTCCACCCCACTACAGGCCTTACAGTAAGATGTTAATACAATCTTTCAAGAATCCAGAAATTAGTAAATAATTCAGATTATTTTAAATTTCTGAAGTAATATATATATGCAAAATAACAACCTTCATAACACGTTGTTGATAAAAGGAGTATCTGGAGCTGTTCTAGCTTTGAATCATGGAGTTTCAATGGAATTTTTTAATTACAGTCTTGGCTCCAGTGCACTTGCACCATGTGGGTTTTTGTTTTGAGTTTTAGGTTTGAATGGACCAAGTACTTCAAAGCAAGACTCTAAATCAGGAAAATGTACTGAATTTCATATGCTTTCCACTCAAAACCATACCTTGGCCCAGATTCCCTCACAACGGAGCCCAGCCTCGCTTGAAACTCAGCCCACGTTTGTTGAAAGCGTTTACAAATCCCATCAAAACTGGCCCAAGTTTCAAGTTTGCAATAAAATCCAAACTCAAGAGTATCTGCTTGGCTTCAAATGTCTCCCTGTTCTAGTAATTACCACTAGTTTCTGTTAAAAAGAAGAGTTATAATTCATGCTGATTTCTGCCTGTTGCACTGGTAAACCTGAAATAACTCCATTAAGTCACCGAGGTTGTTTCAGAGTTGCACCAGGGTAGATGTGAGCAAGTTAAGCAGAGGTTTTACTAAGATAAAGGTGGGAAGATGGGTACACTACAAGGCCAAAACTCCAAAAAGCAGCATGTGTCTTTCTGTTTCAGTTGACAAAACACAACTGCAGCCTGTAGGGTTTTGTGGGTATAAGCAAATCCTTCGAATGTAGCACTCAAAGTGCCTCAGCATGATGCTGTGCCAAGGGGCAACATCTGCACCACTGAGCCTGGGCTGTGGCAGCTCCACCAACACCACCTGCCCCCACCACACCATCCCACTTGCTCTTGCCCTTTTTGCCAACACCAGCCTCTGCACCGTGACCAGGTGAGCAGGTTCAGGGACTGTCCTTTGTTCCCAGCTGCATCTAAGCTTGCGACCAAGCAAGACTTGGAGAAATAATGCTGACTAAGAGGATGGATCAGGAACATGCAGCTGGCACCACGCATGGGTGTGAGCACTGGCATGTGGATTTAGAGTGGCTTAAACTGCCACAAAACCACCCCCAGGCTTTCAGAAACAGGACTGTGTGAACACTAATACCTTTCCGTTTGCCAGAGTCTACTATCTCACCATACATTGCAGATCTGCCAGTTCATAATCTATCACACAACAATAAGAATGACATCACTGACACACCTATCACCTGAGCTACCACCAGATCGTATTGTCTAAGGAAGGCCCACCACAATGAAACAAAAAAAAGCCTGCAGCTATCACACACAGCAAATCCAGCCACCAAACCACAGTAGGGGGCTATCCCATGGACTGCTCTTAGTAAGAACAAGAGAGACAGCATCGCAAAACCCACATAGCAACTTTATGGTTGCAACCTGATTTTAGACTGGGAGTGGTGAAGCATTGCAGGGGTTTAATACAGTAGGTAAAATGCAATGGCAGACAGATTTTAGCTTGGGATGCTCTTAGGCTGGTTATCCCTTTTTTGCTCCCACCATCACGAATCCTCAGGAGGAGAACTCACCCCAACCCTGTAGCGTTACTACAAGCAGGGGCCAGGGTCACAGCACTCTGCCTTGCAAAACCAGTCCCTTCGGGTCTGTTTTCACCCTCTCCTTTCCTCTGGGGAGAAAAGGGAGCCAACTGAGCTAGGGACTGGGGAATCAGAAATGCACACTGTATTTGCATCCTTTTTAAAGGAGCCTGTTTCAAAAGACAGGTTTGCTCTGTCTGTCCCACACCCTTTCCCACCTCACCCTTCATTTCCCCTGAACGATAAATAGTCCACAGCTTTTAACTGTGAGCACAACAGAAATATTTCCTAGCACTGGAAGCACTCTTCACTGGCTCCTGCAGTTTGCTCCCTCACTTTCTTTTCATCCGGTGACAGTCCAGAAGCAGTTTTGAGCACCTCCGTCCCACCCGGGGCTGCTCTCACCCCTTCCTTCCCTGACCCTTTTCCCCTGGAAAAACACCGAGGGCTGGAAAACAGCTACCTGAGTCCCTGAGCCGTGAAAAGATGCGGTTGGAGCGCAGGGAAAACAAAGTAAACGCCATGAGAAGGCAGCCCCCCTGCTTCTCCCCCCTCCCAGCCCTAACCAGAAGAGGCCGGAGCGGGAGCCGGCAGCCGGGCCACAGGGCTGTTTGATTGCCTAAGCCTGGTGGCCAGACAATAGGACCAGAAAGAATGGCTGCTTCCTTCCTTCCTGTCGAGTGTTCTGCCTGAGTGAGCAAATTCAATAGCACTTCGCTTCGCAGCAACACCAGGCTCTCTCGCACAGGCGAAAATCAACAAAGAGCCATTCTCGGGCATTTCCAACTGCACCTAAGCCAAGGCACTGAGCTGTGGAGCCATCCGGCCCGGGGAGGGGGGCGGTGCAGACGTTGCTCGAGGGTGTGCGGCCAGGCACAGTAAACATCCAGGTTATTGTTTATGGCGAAGGACTGCATTCTTTTTTTTTTTTTTTTTTTTTTTTAATGTCAGGCACCAGGGGGTTTGGTTCCCCCTCCCCCCCCCACCCCTCCCCCTTGTT